>NC_043986.1:17926389-17971389 GCF_902150065.1 Myripristis murdjan | reverse complement strand
TGTTCACACCTCCATTCAGCCAAAAAAAAAAAAAAAAAGAAAAAAGAAACGACAGAAATTCTTTGACAAGATATGATGACGTGCCCAGGTGGTGTGTTTCACTGGTCTCCTGGTCTTATGGGTGAGGGCAGCCAACCAAGTTGTGTGCGCATGCGCGCGCGCGTGTGTGTGTGTGTGTGTGTGTGTGTGCGCCTGCCTACAGTATACGTTGGTGTGTTTACCCCGGGCCCTGTGCTGTGGTGCTGTGATGCTGAGTGTCACCCTGCTCCGGCCTGAGCCCTGCAGCCAGAGAAACCAGCTGTGGAACTGACAGGTTTGTCTTCTACACTCACCTACACTCTTCCTTCTTCCCCTGCGTGCACACACACACACACACACACACACACACACACACACACACACACACTGGTGGGCATGCATGCACACATACAGATACACGTGCACAAATCCAAACACACACACACACACACACACACACACACACACACACACACACTCACACATACACACACAAACACTTTCATGGCCTGGGGTTTAAATACACATGCACACAAACCCCCCCGCATCCCCACATATCCACAGACCATCACATAAGCTGCAGGCAGTCTTTCTCATGCCAACTACAAACACAGAGCAAAAGGAATATGCTTACAGAGCTCCAATATAGACTGGCTACTCCTGACATGAGCACATTTTTACAATATGATCAAATATTAGCAAACAAGGAGAATGTGAACCAAACTGCTTGCCGGGAATATGCAAGTGCAATACGCTTTAAAACCATATTTTCCCATTGACATCATTCACCGAGGCACTGGATCATGCTATCTTTTCATTTATATTATTTTATTGAGCTGTAAATAACACCAGACAGGACTCCAGTGTCTGCAGATGACATCTGTAGGAGGACAAATTCATATTTAACATCTTTCACTCTGCAAACAAAAAACAAATACATTATGACCAAAAAAAATGTATCACAACTTTGCGAGGATGTGTGAGAATGCACAGTGCAATCATATTTATAGAAGTTTATTGTTGTCTCAGTAATGATAATGAACCTCAAGAGCAAAAACAGGAAGTGCCTGTGAACTGTTTTCTTTATTTTCTTTTGACTTTGTGATTTTTGGAATTTTCTTGTTTTTATATTTAATATTTCACCCAACCAGTACTAACCTGCTTAATTTTAATACATTTTCAGGACAATCTCAATAAGTTTTTCCCAAAAACCTCCATTTTCAAAGCATTCAGGTAAACATTTTGCCTGTTTCTACAAGCTGTACATGGTCTTCATGAAATTTGATTTTCATGATGCAACATGACTGCAGTCTCCCATGTGAATATACGAATGTTGTAGTATGCACATAGTGTTTAATGGAAGTACGTGGCACATACATGCACGTGTATTGTGCTCTGTATCATGTAGGTCAGTGAGGACATGCAGCATTGCCACAAGCAACTGAACTTGTGGTCCATCCAGGAAAAGCTGATGAGCTACCCTCAGGAGATGCTGCCTTCCATGGCACCTTCCCCCACACCCAACACGCACCTAGCAGGCACACACACTCAAGCAAACACACCCACAGACACACACACACACACACACACACGTGCACATGCACACAGACATTGACACACAGTAGTGAAGGATGCCATGTGTATCCAGGTGTCTGGCTGTGCTGTAGCACCCTTCAGATGTCACAACGACAGAAATCAGTGGCCTGACCAGAAAGGCTTGTGTGTTACCCTGCCACCTTTGTGTATTTGTGTATGTGTGTGTGTGTGTGTGTGTGTGTGTATTATCTACCTGGTATTCCTAGAGGGCGGGGGGGTGAGAAAAACAAGTGAGAAAACAGCAGAACAACTTAAGAGACAATGAAGAAAACGACACTGGCACCTGTTTCCCCCGGTGTTGAGGAAGAAGAATCCACCTCAGAATGTAAAGTGCCCGGTCCCTCGATGTCCTCCGATGGCACTGATCCACACTCCTGATTTCAGCTCTAAATATTTCACTCCAACAGCATGCACCGTATCACCTTTACCTCTCCTTCTAACCCTCCCTGAACATGCTCCCTTCCCAACACACACACGCACACACACACACACACACCTTTTTTTGGTTCAGTTATGTGGCCAGATGTCCAAGTTGACATAGCGCTTAAGGCGTTTGACTGGATGAAACGGTGCACTGGCTGCGGGTAAAGAGGGATTAAAACAGGGCCTGAGGCACTTGTGTTATATTGAAAACATCCTGGGCTGCTTTGTATGGAGATTTGCATACATTGGGTCTGTGCAGGGATGGCCCATCTGCTGAAGTGCATTGTCCCCAAACAACAAAGTGTGTTTAAATATTTCACATCTCCATCTATCGGGACAGAGGTACATAGAAATGACTGGAGAGTGAGAGAAAAAGAGAGAGAAAGAAAAGGAGAGGGGTGAAAAAAAAAGACAAAAAAGTAGATTGGCACAGCTTTGAATTTGAACTGCTCCCAAATGTGCCTCAGTCAGTACCACAGTAAATAACACTATCGCCGGCCAGGATTCAGGAAAATGAGGAGAATCTAAATATAATATGCTGTAAATTTGAATTCTGGAGGAAAACAGGGTGATCTGAGTGTAGAGATGAAAATGTAAAATTTATGCATTATGCATGATGCATAACTATCACTGCTTTCACCTACAAGTGGAACAGGTTATATTAAAAGATCTGTTTTTGATTTCTTTGCAAGTCCATAATATAAACCAAAGCTCATTTCAGAATGGTCAATACAATGAATCAAACAACATTTTTTGCGAACTTTTTAACTGATTGCATTCTGAAGTGCCTAATGCATTATTTATAACACTAATGAGATGTTAACTTAATATTTACTGAACAATTTCTAACCAATGAACACACTTTATTTCATCATGCATGCAATGTTGACTATGACACACACTGACAGTGTTGATATTATGAAACAGGGAAAAATCCATAGCACAGTTTGTGACAGTCTGGTCCAGTGTAAAGTTATCATCCCTCGAGCCCAAACCCTCTTTATTGTATTAATGCCATAACTCTGGCTTTCTGTGACATTTAAAGGCACTGTAAAATTAGATAATTACTGTAATATATCTGTGTACTCATCCCCCTTTCTGAGGTCAGAAACATAAAAATTAATAAGGAACAAGTGGGAGAAAGGGGACTGAGTAGAGATATTAAATGAGAGAGAGAGCGAGAGACAGAAAGAGAGAGCGAGAGAGTTTGAAATGACAGATTGAGATGGCGAAAGTTAAAGTTTTATTAATGCATAGAGAACATAGTCTGAAGTTACTTTGACATCCAAGGTTTATGCATTGTTCTCTCCATCCTCTCTTCCGTACTACTGCATTTTTATTTTCATTCTCCTCTGCCCGTCTGTCTTTCATTTCTACCAAAACACACATCAAACGAAAAACATGCTCAGGGCAGTGGATGGTGGATAGAACAGTAAGGTGATTTAACGATGGGACGGTTTGTGTGTAGGCTGGACAGCCTGGTGCAGCCTCCGTCTTCACAACCCTCACACACAGACAAACACACACACGCACAAGCACACACACACACACACACACACACACACACACACACACACACACATACACTGACACCAATATCTGAAAAAACAGCCAAGATGGACGTGAGGAACATGTTGCCTGCACGGGGGAGGATTTTGGAAAGAAGATCGTGGTCAATCTGTTTGTTTCTCTGCCACATCCAAGAAGAGTGATAATTTCATTTTCTTTCATTATTTTCTCTCTTTTATTTTACCTCAAAGTTTTGAAGCCACTGACGTTTATGTTCAAGAAAAGAGCAAATCAGACCACGGGCTTATTTATTTTGCAGCAGTGATACAGCATCACTCATTCTGTCACTCTTGTTCCGGCACACTGAGACATGAGGACAGCAAATACAAATAGATCCATGTGCTTCACCTGAACCTCCTACCCCTCCCCTGTCTCAGTGCATCTCTCTTTGTCTAATCATGTCTCATAAGCCAGTTCATTTATGCAAGCTCTGTTGTCATAGAAGGTCACGGTTGGGGAGTCTGTGAAAAAGTATAACAGACACATATTAACCCCCATTTAATCAGGATTACAGAGAACAACCACGCATTATTTAACACACATCACAGGGCAGGACAGCAGCGGGGAAATATGGGACACACACACACACACACACACACACACACACACATACACAGAGTGAGAGGGAGAGAGAAAGAGAACACACAAACAGAAAGCAAACACAAATCCAGCACAATCAATCTAATGGTGTGCATTAGTTAACTGCCAAATGTTGGGCTTTTTATGGCAGGATCACCCATCCCTTGAAAAGATAAATACGGTGCACAGATCCCAGTAATTACAGCAATCCCCTTACAGCACACAGAGACCGTCCTCACTCACCATGCTCTCAGGGGTACTGTCGTCCTGCAGATTAAGTCATTTAGGACAGTTTTAGGGCACTGGGGTGACTGGGAGAAGAGGAGCTGGATGGAGAGGGGACAATGGGAGGTGGAGGGATTTTGATAATGCTTTCAGTCTTTACTGTATTTTGTGTGGAGGGGACAGAGGAGGGATGGGGGGGTTGTACATTGCAACAAATGCAGACCAGAAAAATGGACACAAATGCAAATAGACACAGACACAAGAAATCAAACATCCACAATGTATAGATAAGGATAGGTACGGGCAATGACTTCATACAGAATATTATATGGTAAAACACATGACAAACAGACCCGAAACAGCTTATTTCAAAATTCCTGTTCTAATTTATTAAAACAATATTAGCTCAATGCATGTAACACAGTGCGCTAAAATGTAGATGTCATTACATCACATGAAAAAGAGGTGCATAAACAATACACTGATAAAAGGGCCTCAAGAATCAGTGCAGTATTGCAAAAACATATTGCAGTGACACTGAGTTGTATCTCATGAACTGAACTGAAATGAAATACTTGTTGCTTGTGTGCATTTCTACAGGTTGGCCAAATGTTATAGCTCTGTTATTTAATTATTGTCTGTCATTTTTTTTTTTAAAAAAAAACCTCTTATTGCTTTTTGTATTGTATTACCACATTTGTATTACAGTCTTTCATAATTGTCATAGCATTTTGATTAACTCTTGTGTCCTTTGTACCAATCCAGCAATGTGTCCAAGACAAATTTTCCCATGAGACACTACAATATTATATTGTAACATATCGCATAGTATCGTAATGTATTGCAATGTATCGTATCATATTGGATTGTAATGTATCGTATCGAATCATAATTTGCTGTGAATGAAATGAGCAACAAATTCAAATTAATTTTGAGCACCACCCAGTGCCTTCTAGTGCACATCAAACAGAATGCTGTCCTCATGCACGTAGTGAGCTGATAGTGAACCGATAGTGATGTATAAACTCGCTCGAATCTTTTGTCCTCATAACATTCATATTAGTCCTCTGCTTCTTCAGAACAGCCTGCTGAAAAATCTTGTTGATACAGTCCATCATGTGTCTGGAACAACAGAAGGGTCAGAGCCGTCAGGACACACAGACTGTGTGTGTGTATGTCTTTGTGTGTGTGTGTGTGTGTGTGTGTGTGTGTGTGTGTGTAAAGGTCAGCAAGTGTTGCAGGTTAGCAAGCAAACTGAGTAAAGCCTTCAGGCCACAGGGCGATTGATGTCCAGCGGGTGGCTGAGGACCATTAACTCACGCTGCACTCTGACTGCATCTAAAACTCTCATTAGTTTAAGTGTGTGAGAGTTCTCTGCCTGGGCACCCTTCAAACCAGGGCCAAAAACTCTTCAGATGGCTTTCACTACAGGGAAGGCCCTTGTGCCTTACTGTGTGCACAGAAACACACATATGAAACCACATATGTGTACACACATTAGTCTCTTTGCCTCTTTCTGCTCTCCCTTTCTGTTTTTTTTCCTGCACCATGCATGTCTGTAACCATAAGCATGCAGCTTAACAGCAGGGCCTAATGAGGTCTGAAATATGAGCGGTAAACATTTGTATGGACAGATGTGGATTAATGTTCATCTTTTCTGCAAGCCAGAGATTAAACCTGATTTACTGCCTAACAGGTTTTAGTTTTTTACCATTTTGATTACAGAGAGATAGAAGTGGAGGTGGGGTGGGGGCAAATGAGACAGAGAGAGAAAGGGAGACAGAGGGAGAGAGATGGTGTCACAAGACACAAGGTGGAAGGCGGAGGCAGCCCGGACAATGAGAAAAAGGGCGCCAGAAAGTGAAAGTGGAGGGAGAAAAGGAAAAAACAGTGCGATGGATAGAAGGGGAGGCAGAGAGAGTCACCAGATGCTCCTTATTCCTATTGTGGGCCGCTGAAGTGATGAAGGGGAAAGTGAGTCATGCAAGCCGGATAAGAAATGTCAACAGATTGAGTCAGAGCAGAGCTGGGACTGTCTGGAAGGAGAGAGTATCAACACCGACTGAGGGGCACACAGGATTTGGGGACTGTCACTGGTCTAATGGCAGCATTATGGACCGTGTGTTCGTGCGTGTGCACGTTGCACGGAGGCGGATGTGGGATTGGCTTAGTCTGCTGTCTATAATGAATGGTTAATGTTAGTCGGGAAAAAATGAATACGGTCACCATCTGCTCAATCTACGTCTGCGCTCTGTGTATGTGTGTGCGCATGTGTGAGTGTTTATGAGTACCACGCGGGCACACACACACACACACACACAATGTGCTCTTGGAGAGGGATTTGGAAATATGGAATGGAAGAAAAGGGAGGGAGGAAGAAAGAGAGGACCGAGCAGCTAACAAATGTGAAATACATGCAACAAAAACATGTAATACACTGAAGGAAGAGAAAGTGTGGTGCAGATATAAAGGGAGGGAGGGAGGGAGAGAGAGAGAGAGAGAGAGAGAGAGAAAGAGAGAGAGAGAATGACAGTAATTTGGACAACTTCATATGTATTTATATCCGGCAGAGATGCAGATACAGGTGAGCACAAGTAGGACACAAGGCACCAATTCTGTCAGGTGTCTCAGCACATATAGCCCAGGGCTGCACACACACACACACACACACACACACACACACACACATGCAAGCACATGCACCACTTGCACATGCACATTCACAAAACCATCAGAGGAATGGAATTTGTATTACACTGCAAAAAAAAAAAAAGAAAAAGAAAAAAAACTCACCGTCTTAACAAATATTCAGTCCTACAGTGTTGTTTTTCTTAAAACAAGTGAAAAAATCTGCCAGTGGGATAAGATAATCCCACTTGTTTCAAATGCAGCTTCACTTGTTTCAGGGAATAATTCTGGCAACAGGTATAAATTTGTTGTAAGTCAGAACGAGGCAGATCAGCCCACCTCTGTCAAGGATATGACACTTTGAAGAAAATTCTGGGAAAGATTAATCAGCACTGGCAACAAGTGGGGATATTTTTTTTTAATTTTTTTTTTTAAATCCACAAGTGGGATTTCTTTCACACTTGATTTAGCGAAAACAAGATTTTAAGATTGAATATCTGACTAAATCACTTGCAGTATATAAAGAATATGCAGATTTATATCTGCAGGCTTTTTACATACATTTTACCCACATGCTTGGGTTTCTGGCTGACAGCACACTTGTTGGCTGGACTGAGGAGACTTTGATAGAGGCCATGCTCACAGTTGCAGTTTGTGTCAATTTAAAATTGCAGTCTTCCATATATGCCAAGGTCCAGAGCCAGGCATCCACACATAAGGCAGCAGTTGCTACTAAAATATGTTTACAAACAGCTGGGGATTCTAAACTATTTACTGAAATCCATTTAAATTGCACTGTTATTTCCACTTGCCAAATGTATCTATTTTTGTATCTTAAATATTTCATAAACACTGAGACTGACAGAATAAATGTCTTGGGGCCATTAAACAGTAGTTTTTAGGGTTTAAGGTTAGTCTTAGGCATTTTGTAGGCTGTAAATGTTACTGTTTAATACATGCACTTCTTCCAAATCTAGACATGCCAGTAAATATAAATCTTAATTTTTAATGTCTGGGCCCACATTCTCAAGCTTCATTTCACAAATCCTCATTATGTCTTATATGGCTGTATTTAACTGATTTGTGAATAAACTGAAATGAACTAAAAAAAAAAAAAAAGAAAAAATGATTGTCACACGTGTCAGTATGAAATTTGAAAGAAAACTTTGTTAATTATTAGTGCTATATTGCATTATCCATGACTCAGTTTCATATTGAAGAAGACAAAATGTAGCCATAATGTTATGCAAAATTAAATGACATTATAATTACATTATTATTTAAAACAAAAAAGACTCATCATTTAGTGCCACTGTGTGGCTATCTATTACTAGATTACCATTTCACTACACAGTGACAGTATTTAAAGCTTTAGGGGGATTACAAGTGTTGAGGACACTGGAACAATATCATCCCTGCCTGCACTGACACACACACACACACACACACACAGGTGTAATTTTTTGTTTAATCCTAAATGCATGTGACAACATCATATGTGTCCATAAAGTCCAACACACAGACCGCCTTCACCCATCATGCAACATGGTGCTCTTGGGAAACGATGACATGAAGAAAACTGCACAAGCACAGATAAATGTTTGTGATACATCTCTGAACACTGGGTTGATAAGTAAATACAGCCTACATCTTTAATCCTTGTCTCACTATGGCTCCTGTATTATGCTGAGTGTGCACACACGCACACACACGCACGCACACACACACACACACACACACATACACTTACACACACACTGCCAGGTTGTGATTAAATTCTCTCTGGCCTATGATCCGTCTCTAAATCTTTGCAATTTTCATTTTATGCAGCTTTAATATGGATCATAGTTGCTCTCTGAGTGCCCCATCTCCTAATCTGGAGCAATCTGAGTTGAGCCTGGCTGGGCCAACAGCTGCCAGTCACTCAACCAGCCAGCAAGTCAGCCAGACAGAGCCTCCATACAGTCAGTAGGCCCAAAATGCCAAACACAGGAGCAGTGTTGGCAGTGTTCTTTGTGTCAGTCAAAGTAGCAAACACATATTAGCACCACACTGAAGTAATCCTAGTGAAATCTATATAACAATGCTTACAGTCATGATTATCTGAAACATGCAATGCAGCCATAGTGTTGACAGTTTTTTTTTTTTATTTATTATTATTATTAAAGTAGATTTTAGTGGAAAAAAGTTATGAAAAACAACATCAAAACTAAGACTGACCAGATGATTATAAATATTGTAAATGTGTATAGAGAACATTTTTGGGACTTGCTGGATGAAGTATTGTGTCTTCGTCCAGGGGAAAAATAATGTCTGTTGGATACTCATGCATGCAGGCACATTGATTTTCACAGCACACATGCATGCACACGAACACATACTGTACACTCACACACGATGGCTCTGTTTTTTTAAGAGCAGCAGAGGCGGCATAAGAGGATTAAGTAATTGTAAACGCGTATACTGTTTAAAAATATGTATTAGTATATAATGCTTAGATTCAGGAAATTCAGACCTGTGGTGCAATGTCTCAAAATCATGTAACTGACCCAACTATATCAATATACAAACATTTCTAGTGTTTCCTCTTGGGATCTAGCATCAGAAATGGGAAGCTGGCATTTTGTCTGTTGGTCAGGATTAAACTGTAATGTCAAAATATTCAACCTGTTACCCGCTAAAGTGTTTAACCAGAATCGGGCACCCTACTGGGACTTGTGTAAATAACACTGCTGCTGATGGAGGGAAGCCCTAAAACTGTAGAAAGCTAATACTGGGCTTAACCCTTAGTGTGTCTCACTTTCTCATTTCATCTGGAGTTCAGAGTCACCACAATGCTGAAAGTAGACTGATCCATCTGCTTTGGGTGTGATGGTTATTTTGTGGTATAGCCATTTATTGTTACTGCAGCTGGTGAGGAGGAGAGTGTAAAAATGGAAAAGAGAGAGTTAAGCATACAACCCCGCATCTCCTGGGTCACCTCAGCCCAGTTAATCCACCCAACAGCAGACAGCAAGACCAGTTTTTCTGCCTTTATGCCTCACAGAAACCCTTCCAGATATTTTGAGAAGACTTTATTTATCATTCAAGGTGCACTATTGAAGACTGACTATTTAGACTCAGCAGGCAACAAATGCTGAACAAGCATGGAATTTGATGGTTGGATTCTCACCGCTGGCCGGACTTCCTAAAAAAATGATGTGCTTACTCTAGTTTTGTCAGTTGAGTCTCAACAGTCCACACTTCAACTGACCCTCAGTTTTTCATAGTGCACCTTTAATGGTTCCACTGTCCATTTATCCACTTTAAAGTCCAATAAAAGTTAGGAAAAATGATACTGGAGATCGAAAATATGACTGCTTGCTTTGAGGAAAGATTAGCAGAAACCTGAAGCATATACATTTTGTGAATATTATGATGAACGTGTAAAATCAGTGGCATGGTCCTTTAAATAACAGCAGGGAAAAATGGCTTCCAAATATTTGCCCGAATGAACAAATAAAATTTGGTAAAACACGTTGAATGCAAAAGGTTTACTTCAGCTGAGACAGTGCAAATAAACAAAACCACATAAAACAGCAAAAGACGAATCTGTGGAAACAGTGCATATTGTTGATACATCCTTTTGGTTACTGTTTATTACACAGTTTATCCTCTTTATCATTTGTTCATCCATAATCTGTCTATTATCTGTCTAGGAATGTTACTGTAACCAATCCATCTTTGCTTGCAGCCAGTCTCACATTAAAATAGCTGTAGGCCTCCATGTCCTCCGCTAAACCCCCACAACCACCCACCACCCATCCCGCCACCCTCCACCAACACCACCCACCCGGATATCCAAACCTTGCAAAGCCCTATACTTTCTCCTCAATCTGTAAGCCTGTGCATTTGGGTAAGCAAACCCTAAAACCCTAAAACCCTTGGCTCACACCCCATTCCATTTTAAATCCCAGTCTTTGCATGTTCCTATGACAAAATCCCAAGCCCCCCCTCACCTCCCAAAATCAGTCACACACATGTTCAAATACTCCCTGCTTTCATAAAAAAAGAATTATATTTGTCATATACTTGATACTACCTCCAGAATTGTCCAAACATGACCCATCATGACCTCTGCACCAGAATCTGTCAGGCCCTCTGTAGTGTAAGCACACACACTAGCAGTATGGCTTTAATTTGAACAAACCTGTCCCCTTGGTGCTGACATCAAGCCCCCTGTCTGCCTGCCAGGAAGTGGACTAGCACAGGTTCAACTCAGCGAACATGATTAAATCACACAATAACCCCCTTCCTCTTATCAAATCCTCTTAAGCAGACTGTATTACATATCTGCCAAACAAAGGAAACTCAATCAGAACAATCAACCGAGCCAGGCCAAGCCTGCCCGACCAGCTTGTCTGATCCCATTGCCATGATTAAAATGAAAATGAAGCCGGGACATTACCAGAAATCCCATGTTCACCTTATAAGGAAGAGCTGAAGTCTGTGTGTGTGTGTATGTGTGTGTGTGTGTGTGCATTCAACGGGAGATAATATAAATGTATCCTGTGTAATTCCCTGGCGTAGATCATAAAACACTGTTTTTATTGTTTGCACTATAAATAGAGGAACAATGATGATTTAGAGGATCGGCTCACTGGGATATTTAGCATTTTCATCCTCGAAAAGTAATAAATTAATTTGAGTGTGAGTCGTGGGTTTTGGTGAAAACATGTTTTCGTCATGTGGCATGGTAGATCAGAGGCACCTGTAAAGACACCTGAAACATGAAATATAATTGTATATAACACAGTGCTGCTGGATTTTGGATGTTTAATTTCACAAAATGTTCCAGAGATGGTATAATAAAAATGAAAGGTTAATGTAAAAATAATAATAATAATTCAGTATCAAATAATTCTGCACTTTTGTCTTTATATGCCAATTTATATGTATGAGAGCCAATGTGGGTGGTTTTCTGTGTGTGTGTGTGTGTGTGTGTGTGTGTGTGTGTGTGTGTGTGTGTGTTTGTGTGTGCGCATGTGTGTGCGTGTGTGTGCATGTGTGTCTTCTGGGCGGGCTTATAGTAAGAGGCACACTTCACATTATTGTTGCTCCACTTCACTTCCTGGGATAATCCTTAACACAACAGAGGGAACGGCAGGTGACCTGGACCAACCAGGATACAGTATGGGGCTCCATTTACACACACACACACCCACACACCCACACCCACACAAACACTTATAGAGACATGGACAAATACACACTCAGCCATCCATTCATAAATAATGCCAATATGACCCTCCCTTCACCCTTCACTCTATCTCTCTGCTTTATCTGAATTCCTCTGTCTTATTCCTCCCTCTCTCTCTCTCTCTCTCTCTCTCTCTCTCTCTCTCTCTCTCTCTCTCTCTCTCTCTCTCTCTCTCTCCTCCCATTTCAAACTCTTAGCGAAACATATTGCGGCCTCGCTGCCTGAGATGACAGAGTGTCATTCATCCCTGCCTCCAAAGTCATCTCCTCCATTAACAGCGTGGTCTAATTAAACTCCTAAATGACAAACATGTAACACACAAACACAGGCCGAGCTGTAATGGCCCGCTGTAGCAGGAGACTGATGGGCAGCTGTCTCCTGTCCATCCTCCACTCAGATTAACCTTGAAGGGCCGAGCTAGAGGACCTGGGGATGTCTGCTGGACCAGTGTGATAACACTGAGAGGATAGGTCAGCATGGATGATGAATGATTTATACACTGAGATACATTAATTGATTTGTTAATTGATGGCAAAAAAAAAATTTATCAGGTAGATTTTTGTTTGAGTGTCTGATATGCCCCTCATACACACATGATTTTGTCTCTTTCAGGATATTCATATTATCTTCTTATTATTAATACTTCAAAATAAAAACAGCAGGTGGATACCTCGGGACAAACAAGAGGTGTTTTTCTGCTCGACTTCAGACCAAAACAATTGGGAAACAATAACTATCTACGGGGATCATATCCTGCATTTTTATCCTCTTATTTGCATTCGGTGAAAAAGGAATAACAAGGTAGCAGAGCTGTGGCTTATCTAGAGCTGTGGTATTAGCATTAGCAGCCTAAAGCTAACTCCTTCATGTAGCCCATATGATATGGTAATGCTACTTTGGCCACTGGCCCAAAGGAGGCAACACAAATCAAAGCCTTGCAGTCACTCTTACTGTGAGGGTGAGAGCGAGCGAGCGAGAGAGAGAGAGAGAGAGAGAGAGAAAGAGAGAGAAAGAGAGAGGTGCACAGATGCCTTTTACATTGTTGCATAACATAGTTGCTGAAATCCCCCCTCTTTCCACAGTGTCCATGTCCACTTATGCTTTCCTCTCTCTCTCACTCTCCCAATCACTATCATCATCCACTCCACTTTCACCTTATCCTCAAGAAACCTCGGTCTGAAAAAACCCTCAAATCCATTTCCATATTAGTATGAAAATGTTAGAATATTTCAAAGGAATTATCCCTTCCAGAGAACAAAACAAAACAGAATAAAAGCCCTCTTATTCTTGCTAATCCTTCAAAGACTCTGATAATACCTGATATGATGGTGTACAGTGTGAATGCTATCAACAAGTCAAGCCAAAATAATGTAAGTAGGTCCCCACTGCCGAGATTAGAGTGAGCATATCTTCCTCCCGACTTCTCTTCCCCTAAAACCGGCCCTTCTGCTCTCTTTTGCATTTCACCCTCTCTTTATTTCTCATTTCTTCACGTCATTTCTCTGACTCCGGTGTGAATCATTCAACCAGCAATAAGCTATTTGTTTCCCTTCCTTTGTCTCTTCACTTGCACCACGAAGGCTTTAACAAATTATGTAGGAAAAAACTTGTAGTGTGACCTGATGAGAGAATAAAGGAAGACAAACTCCTGTTCTGTGGGAAGTTGTACATGAAAAGACAATGGGAAAAAAAAAAAAAAAAACCTCAGTTGGTTAGTGAGTATGATGGATAACAGATGGGATAAAGTGCACTAAATAAAACCAAAAAAAAATGTTGTCACTAGTGCTATAAGTCTAATGCACTTAAAAGCACAAAATGGACACAAATTAGATAAAACAATAAGACTTCTACTAAGCTGCATTGCCTTTGTTGGCACTCTCTGAGGAAATAGCCTCTATGGCTATGGCTGAAACACAGTGGGCTATTCAAACTATATAGAATAAAGGCTTTATAATATTTTTTTTTGTAAAGCCTTAGACCCTCTCTTTTAAGGACATGACATTTATTAGTGAGTTTTGGGCTTTGAAAAAAATACATCAGCACAATTTATTATAAGCAAAATAACAGTATTTTATACATTTTGTTTACAGTATAAGATTAAGGGAATGCAATGGGCATAATCACCTCCTATGTGGCTAAGTGCTTGAATGACTGATGGGAGCTTGTAACAGTGTGATAGTGGTAGGAGGGAACCTTGTGTCGTACAGCAAAGTGCTTAGATTGTTTGCCTGTGGTAATTGGTCCTAGAGAGAAGAAAATCCCAGAGACTGCGCCGTGGGACACTCAAAGCCCCTCAAGTCCGATTCTTTTCTGGCCCGTACATATTGAACAGTGGAGTCAGGGGGCTAAGCAGATTATCAAAATGAGATGAAGAGGCCATAAGAGCCTTTGTAACCTCCATGTTGTGGGAGGGCCAGCGGTGCCCAGTGAAAGTTGCCACAATGCTCTCAAGCCTGATTTAAACTGCTTGACCTTCAAAGCTCTATTTATGAGCTCTGAGGGGAAAAAAGCTCAGAAATGAGAAGGGAAGGAAAATAGCAAAAACAATAGAGTAAATGGCCGGATGGGGCAAAGCAGTATTTTATGTTTCATGACAGATATTGTCAGCACTGCACACATGGAAAGAATACACAAATTGTTGTCAGGTAGTGAATACGTGTCATCAAGATTGCTTGAAGCAATAGTGTCATTGTTTTGGTTTCACCTCAAATGTGAAAAGCCTTGCTGCACCCTCCCTATTCAACAAGGATTATTGTGTGTGTGCGTGTGTGTGTGTGTGTGTGTGTGTGTGTGTGTGTGTGTGTGTGTGTGTGTGTGTGTGCATGCGTGCGGGCATGAGTGTGTGTGTGTGTGTGTGTGTGTGTGTGTGGAGTGACTGAAGCATTGAAATGACACGAAGAGTTATTTGGGCTGTAATGAAGCTGCTTAATGAAATCAGTGCCCTTGAAAGTTCTTCATCAATTTTAGCCTCCTTGCTCGCTCACTTGCGCTCCACCATTCCAGCCTGTCAGCTAATCCACGTGCGCGACACAATATTAATTAAACACAGCGTTTCCTGAAGTACTTAAGTGAAGCGCTATCATTGATAATGAGCAGGTTTAAAGGAGTCACATCCCTCCAAAATTACTTTTTAAACCAGCCTTATTAAGCAGAAAATGAGGCCCAAATCAGCCTACAAGCTCCTCATTAAAAGCCACTGATCCTTGGCCACGCGCATGTTCCAATGGTTTTAATTAGGCTTGCGCAAGATAGTCTGCGACAGGAAGTGCCATTAATCTTGTCTTTCGTTCAGAGAGAGGCTACAGGATGTTGCAGCCCGGTGCACCAGTCGGGGCCCACCGGAGCCACAAACTTCACTGTGAATGACAAATAGAAAAATAAGCGGTAAATGAACACACTGGCACACTTTTAATTGTTATTCACGTGTGCTACATTTCCTTCATGTCATAACCAGCTATTACAACATAATTACAATTCAGTGCTACCACAAAAATGTGTTATTAGACATCATACACGCACGCATAAACACACATACACATACACACAGTGCAAGAAATGTGTCTTCATCTTCTCCGTGTGTATTTATGAGTTGCAGTAGAGGATGGTCTCAGCCCTGCCTGTCACACTGTCTCCGCATGGAGGATTATGGATGGCCAATTACATCGCTTTTGTCATTAATTAATGACGATAACGAGCTCCCCCTGCTCCCCACAAAACCATGGTGCTCCTCAGCTGGTACTGAGCAGGGAGAGTGGTGCTGGGCCGTGGGTGCGTGTGTGTGTGTGTGTGTGTGTGTGTGTGTATGTGTGTCTGAGAGAGAAAGAGAGAGAGAAGTGTGTGTGTGTGTGTGTGTGTGCAAAGGAGGTCACTTTATGTACAAAGGGCTGAAGGCAGAGATGATTGTTGACCCTCGGGCTTTGCATGTATATTTGTCCAGTGAGTTGAGGTGTGTGTTTGGGTGTTTGCGTGTGTATATATGCGTGTGTGTGTGTGTGTGTGTGTGTGTGTGTGTGTGTGTGTGTGTGCGCACTCACCACCAGTCCTGTGTCTGTGGGACCATTACAGAGATTAGGCTGTGCTAAAGTAACGGATGCCCCCGTTTGTCAACTCATATCCTCTGTCAAGACAGCAAGCTAAAAGGGAAGCGGGAGCAGTAAAGGGAGAGTGATGGGACAGGCACAGTGAGAGAAAAGGGAGGAGGGACCATGAAAGGAGGAGAAACACAGAGGCATGTTCACGGGAGAGGAGAGGAGGAGGAAAAAAATTAGAAAATAGAGAGGCTGCAGCAAAGTGGCAGGGGGGGACTCCAGGAACAAAATGGTACACTTGAGATTTGGGAAGTCATGGAGGTCTAAAGCCAACAGAGCGGCCTTTTGCATAAGCCTCGCATCAAACTGGTTCAGCTCACAAGGAGAAGTGCACCTCGGAGAGACAATAAGCTCCAACAGATCTGAATAGGACATCATCTCCAACAATGGTTCATACTGTTGTCATCCAGTACTCCCTATCCCTCCTCCTTCTCCGCTCCCTCCCACCAGGCCCAATTTGGCCCCCACTACACTGTCTGGGTCTACCATGCGTGGTGTCAGGTGCCTTGTGGCGATAGGCAAAACGCTTTGCCTGACTGCCATGTTTTGAGGGTTTGCGGCCATATGAGCACAAAACACAGACACACACACATACAGACACACACACTTGCATACAAACAGACATTCCCCCACCCCCTTAGACGTCTGATTAACGAATAGAGGACCGGGGCCCATCCCGCTGCACTTGCAGCAACGTCGCCCCGAATCACATGGCTCCTCGGAACCAACTGACTCACCCGCTCATCGTTTCCGACAAGGCGGGGCTGGGAGGGACGACGGGGCCGTGATGTCATAGAGGAACTGAGAAGCAAGGGGTGGCTGGGTGGGTGGCAGGGTGGGGGTCCTTCCAGTGCAACCGCCAGCGCAAAAACACCCAGGCATCAGCACCTCTCCCTCCATCTTCCACTCGCTCTCTACCAACCCATTCCATCCCATCCACCCCGCACAAATATACCCTACATATATGACCAGATACACCAGCACGCACACACACACACACACACACACACACACACACTTGTCCAGCCCTATTGTTTATCTCACCCCTTCCCCCCTCATGAACCTGCCCAAACAACCAAGTCTTCGGTGTTGCTTAGCATCCAAGAGCACAATCTTGCCTCTGTGGGCAAATGTAAAAAAAAAAAAAAAAGAAAAAAAAGCTGTCTAATGTTTTATCAAACCCCCTCCACCCCGACTGCAAGCATAATCAGAGTTGATGTATGTTCATTTTCCTTCAAGGCCTCTCTTGTATGTGTGTATAAGGCTGTATTCTGGTGCTCTGTGTGTGTGAGATAGAGTGCTACAATGTGCATCAGACACATGGGCTTGCACATAGAGAGAACTTAATTAAAGAAAACAGCGCTGTCAGAAGCATTAGGCAGGGGTACACACTTAAGGGCATATGGTTTTAGTACTATACCATCGGGTTGGAGAAAAGCACACAAACATACCTCAAAGCTCCTAGCCATGCTAATGAAATCACTCTCTTTCCATCCCACTGATAGCAAACACAAATGTTTACAGACATCACACAGTCTGTCTGTACTCCTGCTCTGTACTGGGCTGCATTGTGAGTGGTAGAGCACAAACTGTGGTGCTATGTGTTTGTCTGAATAAAGACACAGTTCACAATAGGCACGAGGCAATTGGTAACTATAAGAAGACATTTGTACTTTATTCACTTTTTGCTCTATTGATAGTTGCTCTCTGTGATTTTACTGCATTTGAAAAATTTTATACAGCTTTTACAAATGTGGTTGAGGCTTGAATTAACAAAATATTACTTCACAACGGTCTGAGTTGTAAAGCAACTGTAGAGTGTACATGCGGTGTGTGGAATGATTTCATTTTTCTTTTTGCCTTTTAAGTAACTGCATTTAAGTAACGCCATATTGTACAGGAATGCAATAGAAAAGGAAAAATTCTATTGACAATTTTTTGGTTGAAATAGCTATATTTTATTAAATCACAATTTTAACCATTTTACTGTATTTGGATTCTTGCAACATTGCCCAAATGGATCAATAAACATGTTTTACATCTGGGCTTATGACACAATTTCTGCAATGTTTAAGGGCTAAGGGACATGCAAAGATTGCAGATTGCTGTGATGCTGGGAGGAAGAGGCATGGTATTGTTTGTAGGAGTAAAATTCTTATTTTAGCAGTGAAACAGTGAACACAAACTTTCTATATGTTTATCGTTCTACATATTATTTTATATTTTTGCTTAGTATACTGATTTTATGACCAGTGTAATTTATGATACGCACTACTGAGTTATATTAATGTGTTCTTGCACTGGGATGCCTGTGGTGTAATTGACACAGGTTTATGTATTAATCAAAGTTCACAGCTGGGTATGGAGTAAAATTATCATACCAGGATAGCAATGAACATCAGCTCTGCAATGTGTCTATTTGCCATCAAACGTGAATTAATATGTATCCAAATACCTGAACAGTTAGCATTCAATACACACAATAACAAAAATATTATTTCAATTTTCTTGCAACAGCACTAACATGTGAAGTGTTAACACCATCTTACTGCCATACCACTGCTTTAATATTATCATTTTAGTAATTTAACAACTTACGGTGTGTTTTCATCAAAGCCAAAAAGTACAAGCATGAGCAAAATTATCCTTATTATAGTGAAAGATAAAGGTAATGTCTGCTGATTTTAGTACAGAAATCAACCACTGCTTGTTGGACACTTGTGAAAATAGAACCATTTGGAGAAAAAATAGTCTACCAACAAATCTGTCTTAATGCATGGTACAGATGCAGCCCGCATGTCAAATGACGTATTGCCACCATGCCAACTAAAAACCATTAAGATAATAAGCCGAAACAATAAAACATATATTTCATCAGCTCGACACTGTAGGCCTATAGGGAAAGTGGCCACCCATCCATCCGTGCAAAAAGGCAACTATCTCATCTGTGGCAATTAGGCTACGTGGAGACTGATGGAACGCAGGGCCCAAGTCCTCACATCATCAGTAGCATTTGTCACATCTCATCCCTGCTGCCCCGACTGTCTTGTGGGGCTTCCGACAAGTCATGTGTCATCAGAGGGCCAATTTAAGATGCCATGGGTGGCCCGCTGTTGTGGCATAAAGTTAAACTGTAAGAGAAAGACTGGGGTTGAACAGTTTGTCACTCACTGACTGGCATAAATATAGACTGGCTTATGTAGTCTGATCTGGTGTATTTTAAATCATAGCTCACGTTATGTAAAACAAGCACACAAAGGCCACAGCAATCAAGCAGAAGATGTGTTTGTGGCAGAAGAACCCGTGGGACTGGAATTAATGACTTACTTTCATTTATGAAGCTTAAAATGATTCATATACTAGAGTAGCCTGCATGCTTATCAATCAGTACCCAAAATTTTGTAGACTGTCTAAAAATTTTAAATAAATAACTAAATGGCTATGTAAATAAATAAAGTTGACTGACATATTGGAAAAACATCCTAAGTGTGTATATATAGAGAGGCATAATCTGATTCAATTGTATAAGTAATGTTGAAAAATAGCTTCCAAATGCAGTTGCATAACAACCCAGTGTCAGATTTCAGACTACACATAAGGATCTACTGCTTTCAAAGAAAAATCGTCTATTAATTTTCTCAGAGGAAAACTGAGGTCAAATACATGGTTTATCTATCAAAATGCAAACATAAAGATCCATACAATACTTCAATGTCAGTGTTTCAAGCCCACCTGACCAGACCAAGATAGACCCTGGTCAGGATAAAGACCAAGGAGTGTCAAGGCCAATGCCAGAGACACATCTGGTGGAACAATTAAGAATATATTATAACTGCCTTTACTGAACTGCACTGACAGCTGAAAGAAGAAACGCCTACAGTAGCAGCAACAGACAAAAGAGATCATTTGTTTTACTCAAGAATGCAGAAAGAAGTCCATGCTTGACATCAGAAAAAATCCTGTCCATCATCCGACACCAACAGAAAAATGAAACCACGAGTTTTTGGTTCTCAAGATCTGCACTGGCGACTCCCTAACCTGCAAAACAAATTGGCCCTGTAATGTTCATTGCATTAATTCGAGGAGGGAGACAGGAGCTGGAATCGTGTTAATAGCTGTCCAGGGAAGAAGAGTCCGCCAACGAAGCCTGCAATCACCCAAATACCCAGAGACAGGTCCTGGGTGCCCGGGGCGGCTCTTGCGCCCTTCCCTTCAGCGCCACCGACCCCACTGCGTGCCAAACGGGCCCCACAAGCCCCACTGCGCTCGTTTCAACCTATCTCTTCATGTCAAAGGCTTCTCATGCAAGGACAGAGACCAGGGTACTCAGAAAGTTACACGGTCATTTTGGGAAGCCTCTGTGGGTTTTGGAGGTTAAGTGATTTGGAAATCCTTTAACCAGGGTCATAAGAAGCGATTCCCATCTTTTAAATCATGCATCCACATACTTTCGATTTTGCAGTTAGCCAAAGGGGAGTTGTAGTTTACTGTTCAGGTTAGTATTTTTTAAGTTATGTTTTTCCATAACATTTTTTTTCGTTATGTGTCAAATGAAATGAAACACTTATAGTTTCTTTTCACTGGGTCATAAATTAGCTCATAAAACATATAACACAATCATGAACAGAAAGAAATTTGAAATTAGGCCTATATTTTTAAAGTATTAGAATTTTTCAGAAATTATATAAATTGTCATCAATTAGAGTTGTCGTTTTAGTTGCTCCTTTTTGCATGGTATAATATGTGGACTTCATGTGAGAGTACTGTGAATATAAAGCTGCGTGGTTGTTGAAATGATACAAACCAGGTCCAAGCATAGATATGTGTTTTAATTATAAAGACATATAAACAATATATGAAATTCATGTTGCAACACAACCAAAATGCTTCTTCAGTGTATAGGCTGCAGTTATGTAACCATTATAATAGCCGGACTTGGAGCAAGTATTTTTCCACAGTTGTACAATACAATCATGTGAGGTGTGCAAGAACAAAAAAAAAAAAACAAAAAAAAAAACTT
Source organism: Myripristis murdjan (assembly GCF_902150065.1). Classification (NCBI taxonomy): domain Eukaryota; kingdom Metazoa; phylum Chordata; class Actinopteri; order Holocentriformes; family Holocentridae; genus Myripristis; species Myripristis murdjan. Next base: position 17,950,004 of record NC_043986.1, on the reverse strand, counting down.
GTCGATACACCTTTCAAAAATATATCAGCCAACATCACATTTGATTTTTCCCACATAGCATCAGTACAGTCAGGGGAAATCCTTTCATAATTGCTGCATCTATAAATCGAGATTAGATCGCATTTCTTGGCATTTCAAGTTAACGTGTTGTTGTTGAATGTTGCATAGTTTACAAATAAGACATGATAACATTCTAAACCTTTCTAAAATTTACTCAGCAAATATCAAACTCAGAAATTGGACATGGCCTTAAGTGTCTCTTGAAAAAAGTGAGCGAGAAACTGACAGTGGTTACACAATGTTTTTGACTTTACTTGTTTCCAAAACTAATACTGCCGCAAGGAGGCCTAAACAGTTTATTTTCTATGTTGCGTTTGGATGAAACATTGCAGTAGTTATTTAAACATAGCTTAAAATTACGCATTAAAAATATTTTTTTCCACAGAGAATGTTTTAAAATAACTAGAGTGGGAGAGAGAGACCGACATAGATGCAGTAGGTAAAAGTTCAGGTAGGAGAATTAGACCAAATCAAGGCTTGTCGTTACAATGTTTGAAGAGACTCGACGGTGTCCCGGAATAAGTAGTGCACTTTTCGGCACAGGTTGCGAGTGCAGAACCCGAGAAAGGGTAGACGGCAGCCTGTCCAAAGGGCGCCAGGGCGGTGGGGATTGGTGAAGTTATGGTCTGTCCCTGGTTCAGATACGCCACCAGCCGCCTCATCTCCTCCAAAGCCTGAGCCTGCATGAGGATATAGTTCTTGGCCAGGAGGAGAGTGGCTATTTTGGAGAGTTTTCTCACCGAGGGGCTGTGGGCGTAGGGGATAACGGAGCGCAGGCCGTCCAGAGCATCGTTCAGGTCGTGCATCCTCCTCCTCTCCCGGGCGTTGATGCTGAGCCGCAGGGACCGCTGCTCCTTAGGCTTCTTGGCCAAGGGCCCCCCAGGCTTGTCGTCCACAAACGCCGAACCCCTCTTCCGGGACTCCAGTGTGTCAAAGCCGTCCTCGTCGTCGCTCGTTTGCTCCCCGCCGCTCTCGTTCGACTTCGCAGTCTGCCCGGAGAGGAAGTCGGCCGCCGGTGTGAGGGGGTACCGGCCGGGACTTCCAGCACCATGGCCAGCGCCAAACCCGAAGGCTGACTGGCCGTAGCGCTGCGTCAGGTCGAGGAGCGTGTCGCTGCTGATGGACTTCAGCAGGTTCTCGTCTCCGACATTCATTTTCTCTTCCACAAACAATTTCGCCCTGGCAAACTCTACTCGCCCCTTTCTTTTATTTACTTTTTTGTTTTGTTTTTGAAGAATGTAGGCTGTACTCACGTAGTTCTCTGCAAGAGTTCCTCTTTGCCCTCACTCCTTTCCTCTTTTCAACGCAGTGACTCTTCAAGAAGGAGGCTGTGAATCTGAATCTGAGCCTCTCTACATGTATTCACCTCCTCTGTACACAGCGCTCCCCCCTTGCGCGCATAGCCCACGTTCAACAACACTTCTCTAATTGTGTTCGCTGAGACTGGAGCGCTCGTGTCCCCCCGTTGGTTCCTCGCGCTCGTCTTGTTGCCCTCCCTCGCCTTGGGCAGATTGTGACTCGCTCTCAATCCTACTCGCGAGTTAGTAGGAGCACGAGGCCCGCCGGGATTATCTACCCGTCCAATCAGGGGGGCGTTTTAATTAACTCGGGTAGAGTGCTGGTCTGCTCCCAATTTCAATCACAATCCTGGTAATTGCAACACAAACTGACGTACAGCCTAGCTGTTCCGATTATTGTATTTGACTGTCTAGATTTTATATTCAGACCTGTTCGACAAAACACTAACTCACTTCCTCGAATGCCTATCAAAAAAAAAAAAAAAAAATGAAACCTTTTAATTTTTCCTGGATGTTTAATCTCTTGTTTAATGCTCATGAGTATCTAACTTTTTGAGCAAACACATTCCACATTTTGTCAGCAATATTTTAGTTCAGTAAACCTTGACGAAAAAAGTGCTAGAGGTCAGGTAGGATGGACAGTATGCACCTGCTTAAAAGTTGCTGTCCGTTCATTAGCTGTTTACAACATATGGTAAGCAAAACGAGTGGTCAGGTCAGGTTCAGTGTTTTGCTGAAAGACATTTCACAGGACACGCTGGCTGTTTGGCATGTGGGTGTTTGAGCCTGGGACCTTCCGGTTACAGGACGGTCTCTCTGAAACGCCAAGTCACCTCGCCACGCCTGACACAATAGGAGATTGATCTTTTTTTTTTGGGGAATGCAGTGTTTTCAAAGTGATAACACTGAATGCAATATCACTGACGAAGAGTTTTAGGTCAACTCAGAGGCAGACACAGACATAGGGAGAGGGAGAGAAACAAAAAGAGAGTGACAGACAGAGAGGGAGACACCCTGTGAGGTACAGAGTTGTGTAGCAGGCCCTGGACGGAGCCCAGAAACAGGGCTTAGTGAAGGAAGGGCTCCATGGCGCGGTTCACTTTGCACATTAGCAGTGTCAGCATTGGCACCAAATGCTCAGGGACAGTTTAGAGTCAATCAACTTTGCAGGTACTGGGTTCATCTTAGATTGGATAGTCGTTGATAGTCACTCAGGTGAAAAACTAATAACCTTTTTTTCTCCTTTATTTGAAACAAACAAACAAACAAAAAAAAACCTCTGTGTTATATGTGTAACCCTTAAGAAAAATAGTTATAGTCACTACCCCAGTACTGTCTTCCTCCTGGTCTGTCACTATAGCGTTATTTTAATAAGTTTTAGAAGGATATTAGTCTATACAAAATGGGCTATTACAATACAATTTCATGTAAGCATTGGCTTGTACCATTACTGTGATACCGTAGGAAATTTAAAAAAGTGAAATGAAGTTGCTTGAAACTCATAATTGAGTCGAGACACATGGTAAATCCCAATAGAAATATTATAAGATTATTATAGTGATTGTTCAGGAAGTTATTACTTGCTTCTAATGATTAGCCTACCAGCCTAATGACACTAATGCGAATAACACACTCATTCCAAGTAACACGTTTTCTCCTAAGTAAAAGGTTTGCCTGAAGACTCTTTCAACCCCATTTTAGAAACAGGTGTCCTGAATGGTGCCGGGTGTCAGCATGAAAATTCAAAGTAAATGTAAGGCTACCACTCCGTGTCCAGTATGGTGCATTACACCATGAAGTCAAAGAGATTTCAAGAGTGACCTCCTTCTTTAGTCCAGAGCAGCTTTCCTTCAACCTGTATTGTGTCCCTGGTTTCATTCACATTTATTACACACTTGTCATTCAATATAATCAGGAGACACAGAAAACATTTTACACGTTTATGATGTGGTAGGGAATTTGTTACAAAAAAAGTGTAATAGTGCCACCGTGTGGAGGATGCAGGCACCAGTAAGAGTAAAAAGGTAATAAAGATCTAATTCACATGGTTCCATGTGTATTTCTATAAGGACGTTTTTATTAGATCTACACGTGTGTATGGTGACAATTTGATAAATGCTGTCAAGTCCAGTAAAACAACCAAATAAACAAAAGAAGAAGAAGAAGAAGAAGAAGAAGAAGAAGAAGAAGAAGAATATAAAGGAAAACATAAAATAAAAACATAAAATAAAAACAGTATAATAGCAAATAAAATATAATTAAACTGTTTATGATTTAATTAAGTATCTTAATCATCAGTATATAAGTGTTAGATTGTTATACCTTGGTTCAATTACTGTAAACAAATGAAACCATGTTATCTTCTAAATTAGTATCCTCTCTCCCAGGCCAGTGGTATTGTTGGTGTAACTGGTTTTCAGAAGTGCAACCACATTTCCCATAATCCCTGTTGTTTTCTGTTACAAAGCAGATGCTGTGGCTACATGAGGGTCTGAGCGTTCCAGTGGGTCTCCTGCAAAATGAAGATTAGCCACACTTCACCTTTGTTTCATTCATTAGAAATGAACCCAGTGAGAGAATGTGTGATGTTCTGAATTGTTATTATTCTGATGAGAGTGTTTGCTTTGTCCACTGTCAGTATAGTCATTTCAGATGGGGGTCTGTGGGACAAAACCTTTATCCAGTGTTACTACATGTATTCTGGGGCTCTTGACATGAAGTGTGGAACTTCTTCTGCAATCTATTATAAGCACAAATGGAGATCCATTCATCTTTAAACAGGGTCAAATTGGCAGACTTTGCCTGCAACAGGGTGGAGGTACGGGGCATCTTCACTGCCCTATAAAATCAAGGAGCAATAACTGCATGAGAAGTACAACTAACAGTCATTGCAACATTTATTTCCTGTTCCAACAAAAGGACTGAGGTAGCCGAGCACTTTTGGTTATTGCCTTTGCAGGTGAATAGGTGCTCCAGTCATCACAGTAATCACTGACCACATTATTTTTCGCTCACATTTTTTCATATTTGCATTTAAAACACAAAACAGTTCAAGAATGGGTTTGAGGGCACAAGAGAGAGAGAGAAAAAAAAACGTTGGCCAGCAGATGGAGCAAAAGCTCCTGACTTGAGAAAACTGCATATTGTACAACATAGTCCTTATCAGTGCAGTACATAGTATGTCACTTTTGATTGCAAGTATTCTGGACTGTTGGGTCAATTAGTTATTTATGTTCATCCTATCCGGTGTGCAGTTTGATTTCCATATAAATCGTTAGTCATAATTTCATTATATCATGATTAAAATAAAATGTGAAAGGTAGAATGTGGGGAAAGACAGATTCTATCTCTGTGCTGTCTAGGTGTCAGTTTAAATTACTGAACTGTTAAGCTATGTAAATAGAGTCGGAAAAATACTCGGTTTGCACAATGTTGGTTATAATTTAATCTTTCAGTGCACTGTGACCGCATCCTCTAGTGTTCAACCAGCAACACTACACAGAGTCATCATCTTTTTTCCACAAGGACTGTGCTCTAAAAGCTTCTGATACACACAGCCTGGAAGAAAGGGAGAAGTGTCAACACACCAACCAATAATACATAATGCTTTCAGAGCCTGTGCAGCAGCTCCACGTCGCCATGGTAACTGCAGGCTCAGCCGCCATACAATGGTGGCATACCATTTGGCATTGGTTGTGTGTGTGTGTTTGTGTTTTTGTGTTTGCGTGTGTGTGTGTGTGTGTGTGTGTGTGTGTGTGTGTGTGTGTGTGTGTGTGTGTGTGCGTGTGTGTGTGTGTGTGTGTGTGTGTGTGTGTGTGTGTTGCAGGCCACAGTGAGAATCTGGCTACGCTGCAGTGACAGTGTGTGACCACCACGAGGCAGAAAAGTCTTTCCTATCACGTTTAATTCGGTGGAGCTGTCATACTTGCATGCATGCATGCACACACACAAATGCCTGTATAGACGCATGCACATCAGGCATACGAATTGCAAGCACACACATGTGCAAACTCACACACATGAACACACAGACAGCAGATACATACACTGTGTCATCCTGCTTACACAGGCATTTACTGAGTTGTATGCTCCTATATGGCTGCATTGGGATGTGCATATATATTATATTACAGTATATGTTTTTGTGTGTGTTAAATGATCTGTATTCAAAGCAAAACTAGGCCTTGGTTAGTGCTGTAAGCTCCACACATGAAGGTTTTCTCTCTCCAAGCTGTCTCTCCTATCCCAATTTTCAGCTGCTCTCCCTCTCGCTATCTTGCTCTCTCACAGCCCCTCTCTCACACACTCATCCTCTCTCTTTCTCACACACACACACACACACACACACACACGCACACACACACAGTCGCACACATCAAAGTGCTGCTCTGAGTAAAGATGGAGCAGGCTCCTTTGATCTCTCCCTGCCGACTCTGATTAATGTGTGGATTTACAGTGCAGACCTACAGGGACCTGGCAGCCATGACACCCTTCTGCTGCACTGGAATCTCACTCTAACCCTACAGCCAATCAGAGCCCTCGTTTTTATTCATCGCTCCAATCATGATGCTTGCTGAAGAAACACTCACAAAAGAACAAAACAATCCCAGGCGTCACATTCATCCAACCTTCAACATCCAACCCAAAGTCTCCAAAATCCCACCACTGTCACTAGTAACAGAATAGCATACACCTGCATTGTCCAATCAGGGAGATTTCACTTTAAAGTCTGCTGTCCAAAGCCTCTCCCCAATCCTGAGACTTTGCTTCATCTTAGACAAAAGAGACAGAGAAGTTACATGAGCGGATTGTGGATTGGCGTGGTGAATGTTTCATTCAGCCAGTTCTGGCAGTGGATTGCGCTGGTGGGTGTAGTGTTGGTGTTTGGTGGGAGGTTTGCTGACGACGACAGAGCAAGTGTTGGAGAAATTTAGCATCCAGCATCAAAGAAAGTGTTTGCGCGGCACACATTGCACATTGTACTTTGCGCATTGCACATTGCACCCACGTTTCATCACAAACCCAGCCAACATAAGTCAACAAAGTACCCACTCTTTACTCTGTCTTCGCTCCTTTTACCCCAACTCTCTCTCTCTCTCGCTCCTCTCTCTCGCTTTCTCCCCCCTGTCTCCCTTTAGTCTCCCTTCACTGCAGTGCAATGCAGATTTTTCACTGGGTGGGGGTATGGTGGAGATGGGCGGGGTCCCATGAATAATTGTTGAAGATATTTTTACTCTGACCCACTTTGGAGTCCCATTCGCACCCCTTAAAGGTGCCGCAGCCCTGCTCGGTCTCTGAGTCTTCATGCAATGTTCACAAGAGTGCTACAAACACAAGAACAGACTCAAAAGTGAGCCGTGCGGTCTAAAGCGGTGAGGTGAATCTCCTCGGCACTGGAGGGTCCTCTGTTTGTATTGGTCTCTTGTCAGGAGACCTGGTGCGCTGCACTGGTCGTTGGTGTAGGTCTGATGGGCAATTTTGTTGTTGACCAGGGAAGCAGCCAACTACTTGGTTTACTTCTCTGGAAGGAGAAAAGCATCATTCAAACAGAAAAAATCTGAACACACACACACACACACACACACATACACACACACACACGGCCAAGAGAGATGAGGGAATCTATGGTCAGAGGTGATAAATTCCATTGATGTGGCTCTGTAAGAAAGCAAGGACAGCTCATGATAACAAATAGTTAATTTACCAACACTGCTCGGTGCAGACACTCAATGCCATCCTGGTAAACGCTAATCTAAAAAGTACAAAGCAAGCTATCAGAGATCAAGTTTGAACATTTTCCATGCCAATCTGATTTCAAGCTTTTGAATTTTGTGTGCGGTGCCGTGCTACAATCTCATTGCGGCCAATTCTTTCTCTGGTCTTTCTCTGGGCAATTGCTGCTGACTTCTTTTTCTTCTTCCTTTTGTTATTCTTTTTTTTTTCTTCTCCCTTTTAATGACTTAATGACACTTGTTTTCTGTCAGGGCTTTGGAGATAGATAACTCAGTAACAGATAGATAACACAAAAAAATGACACGTTATGGGTGCAAAACTGATGACCTGATGTGTTTGCTTTGTGTGAATGAGCCCGGATTTGTCAGGTTCTTGTTGACTTCCATCTCACTTCATCCCTTATCTTGCCTTGCTTAACCTTTTCCCCCCCATCACTTCTATATTTTCCTCCTTTTGTCTCTCTCTCACTCTCTCTCTGCAATAGTTTCTCCCTCTGCATCCATCTCCCATTACCTCCCCCTCCCTCTCCTTCACCCACCCCCTTCCACATATCTCACAATGTGAAAAGTCACCCAGAGTTTTCCTTCTAGGGTTTTTGCGGACAGGAAGTCCATATTTAATGAAGTGACTCTCTTGTTAAAATGCTTTTAAGTGCTCCTGTGCAGGGGCTTCGGGGCTGGATGGGAGGGGAGGCGAGGGGGGGCGAGGGAGGGCTGCTGCTTTTATTTATTCATTGGGCGGTTCAGTGCCTCTTCCCCGCTCTGGCTCTGTGAAGAAGGGAGCGGATTAGAGGAGCGAGTGCCCCCCCTCCAACCCACCCTCCACCTTCTCCCTCCCCCCCACTCCATCACTGGCCGTGTTCCCTCCCTCGGGGGACACCCCTGCGTCAGTCCACATTAACATCCATCAGAGCATGGTCCTCTGGAGGAGGGGGGCAGGGGGACGAGCCTCTGTCCCACTGAGTCACACGTACACGCATGAGTACGTATGCACACACAAACACGCGCGCACACACACACACAGAAACACGCATAGCAGCAGACACATTCTCGGACCAACACTCCTCATAGTTCTGAGTCATGGGCTCAAAGTATCTCCGTCACCCCACTGCTGTTCCTGCCTTGAGCTACACTCAGATTCACTCTCACACACGCTGCACTGGTTTTGTTTGTATGCTACATTCAAATTGGACTTGCTTCCAGAGAGTCCTCCAACGTTTGAGGTAGACAAGTGCAGCTGTCCCCTACTTGATCAGTAGGCGTATTAGCGGCAGAAAAGTTTGAACAAGCATCTGAAGACTGTCTCAAAACAGACGGAAAGAAAGGAGACAGAAAGAGAGAGGAGAAACTTTTTCTCCGAGTGAAGGCTGAGATCACGCGCGTGCTGATATTCTTCTCTCTCTCTTTCTCTCTCTCTCTCTCTCTCTCTGTGAAGTTTGGGCTGACTGCTCCCTCGTTATCTCTCCTCACTCGCAGAATGGGAGGGGAGCTGAGAGTTGGGCTGGATGAGAGAGGCATATCATTAACCAAGAGTGTTTCTACAACAAAGCGCAGACTCCATCAAATCCCACTCATTCCCACACACTGGTGTCATACTCATCATTCTCCCAAACTGAACTACTATCTGAAAAAAAAAAAAGCTGCCCTCATTTGTCGAAGGCACACTTATAAATTTTTGTCAGCAGGCCTAATAGAAATTCATGTTAATATTTCCCTCTCAAATCTTGGAGTATTTGTAAGATGCTAATGCTCACATCTAAAATTGGATTATATTTGTTAGAGGCTGATTGATGTGTTTGTGCATGTGGGTGTTGTGTATGTGTGTGTGTGTGTGTGTGTGTGTGTTTGGGTAAGTGCATGTACTTGAATCCTCATTGGAGGACCTCAGTGTAGCCACGCAGAGTGATGCAGTTTATTTCTACCAATTCACCACTCTGACCTAGATTCCCAACTAAGGCACATAAATCTGTTCACCAAAGAGAGATGCTGTCCCATGTTAACACAAACACACAAAACACACACACACACACACACACACACACACACACACACACAAATGCACATTTTGAATGCATTATAGTTGCTTTAATCACAATGGAGGATCTCACTGACAGGAAATGTTTGTATAGATTTATTATCTTTGCCCTTTGTCTCACCCGATGTGTTGCAGAGGCTCCACTTTCCATCATTTCCATCGTTTTCTTAACTTGGAACATCCTTACACCAACTATACTGATGCAGTTCATTCGCATCAAATCACATATCTATAATTCCTCCTTTTTCTCATTTCGGAGTTTCCCCTCCTCCTCTCTCATCTTGGAATCTAACATCAAACCAAAATGTTAAAATGCTAATTCATTTTCCCAGCTAGCTCAGTTCACACAAACTTATAATTGGATTCTGCCTATTAATATAAAAAAAAGCTTTCTTCATCTATTCGATCTTACATTAGTCTTTCCACAGTGCACACAAACTGGGATGACTGCACTTTGAGAGAAAGAGACAGAGGAAGAGAGAGAGAGAGAGAGAGAGAGAGAGAGAGAGAGAGAGAGAGAGAGAGAGAGAGAGAGAGCGTTGCAGGAAATAGAAACGAGCTAACACTGATACTTTCTGGGACTTTTTATACCTTTTTATACATTTGCCCTGTGAAAATTACCCAACTTCAACTGGGACTGGGTTTTGGCATTGATTCACTGATTTAGTTCCATTCTAATTCAGGTCCCAATTATGTCCCAATTAGATTTAGATCGAAATTGATTCCATATTGATTCAGTTAGGAATATGTCAGCTACAATGCCAGTTTTGCAGCTGACATACGGCTCGGCTTTAGTAAAGCTCTCCTTTACTGTCATGGTTTTCAAAACGCATCAAGATGTCTGTGTTTGATGCGTCAAGATGTCTGTCTGGCTTGATGGTGCTGACATCACAGTGGTGACCTCCTGCCATTGTTTGTTCCTTATTTCAAAACTTGAATTTGGTCAAATGAGATTTTGCAGGTTAGTAGTTCAGCCGATTACGGTCTGCAGGACAAATCTTCATATCTACTGAGAAAAGGAATAAATGAAAAGATCAGCCTCAGGATTTTAAGAATCGATATTTGATTGTTCGAATGAGGATTGCGATTAATCAGATATTTTAACGCAGCTCAAACCCCAATGCTGATGCACACACACACACACACACACGGCACATGTTCGCACAGCTTACCTCAAACTGAGTGCCAGCTGAAGATTGGACAGTCCCCATTAGCATAGCGGAGGGCCTTAATGAATCACAAAGTAAGCGCAAACCAAGGTAGCGCAGTTAACAGAATGAGTTGGGAATTAATTAACAACATAATGAGAGCGTGCACATCTGCCTGGTTAACGTGCGGTCAGCGGGCTCCCTCCAGACACTCTCCTCCACTCAGCTTCATTCACTCCAGTTTTCCCTGTTTCCCCTCCTGCCCACTTCTGCATTCACGGTGTCTCAAACAAACTACCGTCAGAGAGGAACGGGGGCTGTTTGAGGTGAATAGGAGATGCAAAGCTCAGAGGGTCACAGGGGTGAAGCTGCACTTGGTGACCAGGAGTAACTAGCTCGGTGAGCCTGAGAAACAAAGGCAAAGATACAGGACAGCATGAGGAAAAAGAGGCAGAAACAGAGAATCAGAATGCGATGGTTGGGAAAGAGACAGACGGCCTGAGAGAGAGCACCAGATGCTGTGTGGGAGGGTTATTTAATTGATGATATCACACCTCCCTTTCCCTCTTTCTCTCTCTCTCTCTCTCTCTCCCTCTTGTTCTCCCTCTTCTCGCTCTTTTCTTTCTCTCTCACACACACACACATTTGCAAAGTCAAATACACACACAAGACACACACACAAACACGCATACACACTGTATTTGCCCTGTCACCTCCTTATCCTTGCATGACACTCTGCCAACGCTTCTCCCTCCCTCTGCTCCTCCTTCGCTCTGCTCTGTCCTGTCTACCTTGGGCTCTGCAGGGACTGGCGAGGCCTGCAGGTTCTGAGAACCCAGAAAAACAAATTCCATTCAATAGCTTCAATTGGCGAGGACGCATGAGCGCAAAATAATGTGGTGCGCACATCATAGCGAACAATATGAGAAAGCATGGAGATTGTTTTCAGGCTTGTCTGCTGAAAAGAGAACACTGTGTGTGTGAAAAATCTCACATTATATGGGAAGGAGGTGTATGTGCTTTTGTGCGTGCAGCTATCAGAGGTAAAGTCAGGTAAATACGAGCAGCGATGCTTTCACTTTGGCTGGGTAGTTTCAAGAGTATGAACAACATTACCACGGTCACAACTTTGGCTTTTTTGGTCTGCTTTACTTCTTGCTTCTCTCCACGCAGGTAGAAACTGTTCCACATGCTTGCTGCCAAACTAGAAAAGCCCCAGAAAACGAGTCTCATTAATTAGCTTCTCATTTGTAAATGCAAATGAGCTTAATTAAAAAATAGACTCTCCTTTTGGGGGCTTCAAAGGGAGACAGTGAGGCCTAATCAGGAGGTTTGTTCAGCTGTGGCACTAATGAGACATATTTGGCCTAACGAGGGAGCGATGCCCTAATTTGTTTATGCTAATGATATGAAACAGTGCTTGTCCTTTTGGTGTATCTGGGAAGGGATCAGTCACATGCACGCCTCTCCGCGTTGTACCTTCAGGGTTTCATTCAGCGTCGGCGAGGTGCTGGGGAGGCTTCGCTGAATTGTTTCAGTAGGTTAATTGGCTTAATTAGCCTAATAGAGATCATTGGCCCAACGTCTCAATGTCAAGGCATATGTGGGTTTCTGAGGCATTTCCATACAAACGTTGTGCAATGAAACTGAATGAGGGAAATCTAGTTCCCATCACAGTGCTTTGCTTTTACTGTGGCAGAAGCGTAAACTAGATCTGCTCATAATTTTCACTGTTTCACCCTCAAAGTACAGGAGAAGTAATGACTCAAGTAAAGCGGGACAAGTTTACCACGACCAATGTCTCTCAATGTAGACAATGTAACTCAAATGCAAAGCTGAAGACTATTTTGTATATATATTGCGTGTGTGCTCTGCATGATCACTGTGCAGCTACACACACATGCAAGGTTCTCCTTCTTCTACACACGGGTGCATGTTTGTTCATGTTTACGTGTGCATGTGTGTGTGCGTGTGTGAATGAGTGAGTGAGTGAGTGAGTGACAGGCTTCTCTCTCCTATTTTGTTCACCGTTGACTGAGTGTGAGGCCGAGTGAGACGGGAGCGTGGCTGGCCCTCACTGATAACTAGGCACAGGCAGAGTCCTGCGCTCTGTGCCTCCATTCAAAAAGCACTCACACACACACTAATTAATCCAAAAACGGAAGGAAAATCGAAAAAACGCTGTCTCCACTTTTAATTGGACTGAATGTCGTCCAACCAAAAAGAAAACACAACCTCAATCATTTTCCACCATCTTGTCGCTTGTTGAATTATTGATAGAGTGAACAGCACTAGAAAATGAAACGGGGTGCGGGCGTGGGGCTTGGGTGTGTATAAATGTAGTGACAAAATTTGATTATTCATGTGTGATGATGCATGCTGTGTTCATTTCTGTAAGAGAATGAGGAGGAGTTTTGAGTTTCTTCATGGTGACTGTATGTGCCAGACAAGCCAGCTGGTACCTTGTTGTCCAAGTACACAATGCTCCAGCAGAAACAAGAAACTAATGTAGATGAGGTAGTTAGCGAGTACACATTCATTATTCAGTAATGTTTGAAACGCTGGGTAAATGGAGACCGTCTACAAACCAGTGCACACTAACTTTTTGACCCATTTTTGCTTGGCCACTGCCACGCAAACAGAATATGTAGGAGCTTTCTGTCTAAACCGCTCCGTATTAAAGCTACCTCTTTGGATATTACCATCTTTTCATCTTTGTTTTTTGCATTATGTATTAATCTGCCAGCAAAAGAACTTTTTAAAATCATATCAGACTGGCTTATTTTCCTGCAGCATCACGAGGATCTCTAAAAGAGGGGCTTACATGTCAAGATATTTGGCCGATCATAGGTCAGGATGACAGAAAACATAGGGCTCTCCTTCTTAATTGAGCTTTGACTATGAATATGAAATGTAGTCAAAACTGCTTGCAGAAATACCAACAAATTATGCTGTATATGTATAGCTCTAATGCCTTGTATTAGGAATGGTATTACATTGTTGTGGTTGAGAACAATAACGGTGATGGAAAATTAATGACTTCATCCTCTGCCATGGCCTTCTTACTATGCAGTAGCTTAATGGAAAGATGATGAAATTTTTTGACCTCCCATGTTTTGATACCTTGCCCAGATAATGAGATGGGGAAATCCCTGAATAGTCCACTGTGCTTTGTCAGTGACAAAACACCTTCGACTTCAACTTCTGGAGGCAAAATAAAGACCTTGAAATATTCCCCTCATCAATTAATCTCCATTCAACGACACACTGCTTTACTTAGCCAACCATTCAGCCTCCTCTCGCTGCTATAATTGTCCCAGTTAATTGCTTTTCAACTCGCTTTGATTACAAGGTCGGCTCTGAATGGCTGGAGTACATGGCTCAAAGTTGGGTGCTGCTCTCTCCTCCCTCGGCCCTCCTCCTTTTCCATCTACCTCCTTTTGGCCCCCTCCTCCTGGTCACCAGAGGTCGCACCAACCCCCTCCCCTCTTCTCCTTGCCTCTTCTCTCCTCTCCTCTCCTCTCCTCTCCTCCATCACACCATTTTCCCTCTATCCTTCTGACCCTCCCTGCTCTCTCTGACCCTCAAGCCGAAGTATCAGTCTCGTTGGAGATAGATTCTCGCTGATTTTCATGAAGCTATTCATCATGGCGACGTGTGTATATAATGGTGTTCGTTAAATTTGATATAGTGATACATAATGAACCTGTTCACTCCCAGCCACTCGCTCTCTCAGGACTCCTGGAGCAGAGAATAAATGGACCCTGAGAGTGTTACAGTTTTACATATCTGCAGTCATATTCCCTAAAGAACAAGCACAGACTCATTTAGAGACATATATGATAACTACAAACACAGTTGTTATGGCTTGGCCTATTGTGCTACATCAAAAAATTGTGTTGTTTGTTATACACAATGTTGCAAATAAGGCGATAATTATTTCACCACAAAATGACACAATTTCACAGAGATATGAAAAAAAGTATACATTGGAGAATATTGAGAAATAAAGATATATTGCTATTGCCTCCTGAAAAGAGCAATGCCACACAATTGTGCCTGACAATTTACGTGGTGTTGAGGTTGGTTCAGGGAAGCTGAGGCCATGATTGGTGGGGGGTGGGTGTGTGTGTGTATGTATATGTATATCCACACACACGCACACACACACATATGTGTGTGTGTGTGTGTGTGTGTGCGCGCACTGCTTCTGCGCCTCTCTCCTCTCCCTCCACAGCTCACACGGAGGCGACAGAGTCCCGCTCATTACTATATAGCACAGCCCCCAAACAAAGGCTCACACACCAACAGTGGTGTGTGTCCAATACCGATAACTAGTGTGGCCTCTCATCTGAATTAGCTTGCAGTCCTTTTACACACATTTAAACCAACATATACACACACTACCATGCACACACATGCACACACACACAAAAAGCATGCACTCAAGTCCAAGTACACAAAAAAATGCCCAAGTAAAGGCGCACCCTTGTGAGTATGCACAAACGTTTAAACACACACACACACACACTCATCCTCTTCCCTGCAAACTCTTGTGTTGAACAGATAGTGATTACCGGATTACTCTGCAGCCACAACTCGAATGGGCATTCAAGCTTTGCGTCGTCAGCGCTGGTTTTTGTTCTCCATGTGGAGAAGAGCGCTACAAAGCCTTCCAACATCAAAGACACAGAACAATAGAAATAGCAAATTGCAAAATACTAACTGTGATTCTGAGGGATGCCACTGGGCTGCTGCACAGAAGGACCATGCAAATAAGCAACCTAGCGTTATTTCTGCTTGGCTTGTGTGTATAGCTTTCTCCTCATCTGGCCCTCTGCATGTTTCACACCTGGCTGGTTAAATGTGCCACTGGGCCTGAAGATGTTCACTGAGGGGTGAACAGGCATGAGGCAGCACAGACACACGCACACACACACACTCACACAAACAGACACACACACATTTACTGGACTGGTCTTTGCATTTTAACTTCACTTTAGACCGGTTTGTGTCACTGCGGCGAAGCAAAATGCTGTGTAAAATCATCAGAAAGCAGCCTTTTTAAAAATAAATTAGCAGCAGTTGAGCTCAGTGCTTTAAACAATACCTTGTGCTTCTGTGGAGACTGGAGACCATGTGGCAGAAGCAGGCTACAGAAATGTTACCTCCTGTTGTGACTAATATCTGCAATCTCTCTGTCTCTCTGTCATGCGCAATCACAATGGCTTGTTTATCTTGCTGTCATATTGCCTCGCTGTTATGTCGCTGTCTGCTGTGATTGGGCCGATAGTCCCCACATATAGCCAGGTATAGTGACAGCGGGGAGCAAAACGGGACGCTTTAAAAACATTTACGTGTCTGCGCATGCAAACGTATACATCAATAATTGTATATTTTTCTGAGCATGGAGGGTTTTGCCCCTCTGCGGTGTACTATCTATATTTCAAAGCCCACTTCATCGCAGACGGCAGTGACCTGCTTTGCAAACAAGTTCAGGGTTGAGGAATATTTACAGAACAGGCAGAGAGCATGTCATTTCTCACACTGATAATGAGGGAGAAATGTGAGGGATGAAAACATGGAAGAGGAGGAGTGGAGGAGGAAAAGTGAGAAGAGGTGGAGTGCAGGGAGGAAAGTCTAAAATATGCATGTCATCATGCGGGTGACTGACAGCTTTCTGTGCAAGCTCCTCTTGATGCGCGTGTGTGTGCGAGACAGGCTTCTAATTGAGCTCTGCTGCCAATCAGAGATGCTCATGGACTAGTGTGTGTGTGTGTGTGTGCGTGTGTGTGTATGTTTGGTGCTTCAGCAGGAGGAGGTTACACTGCCAATAAACACACTTGCATGCACGCACACACACACACACACGTACAAGCTCACACACACACAGAACTCTGTCTTTGATCGTCTCAGTGAAACCGTTCTCTCCATGTTCTAATTAGCTTAGTGTTAAACGAGATAGACAAGAGAGATCAAGCAGCAGCCCAACAGATGATCAGTGCATAGTGAGGGTGTAGCTTTCATACCAAACCATCAATACCCGCCTGTAGGACCCACCATCTCTCAGCACTTCGAGTCTACAAAGTGGCAAAATAAATCGAACCCATCGCAATGTGCTGTATGCGCTCAGACTTTTGGTGCACACTCCTATTACCCTCTCCGAAAGGGAAGAAACTCACATTTTTGGTATTTATATACGGATATTTTAGGAAAAGAGATGCACACACCTTGACAAAGAACAATAGAAGAAACTGTGAGCGCGTCAACAGTTTGTCTTTTTCAGACTGTAAATTTCAACTCAGGAAACAGCAGTGTGTGTGTGTGTGCGTTTGTGAAATAGAGACAGAGAGAGAGTTCAAATGCGTAAATGTTCCCAGAGTATGTATCTCCATATTCATGTGGATTTATACGTGTCTTTTGCATTACATATCACACCACAGACATAAAAATGAGCGGAGCGCGATGCAGCTTTTCAGCGCTGAAGCTGAGAACGGTTCTTTCAACCAGTGTGCCGCCGCGCCACTCGACGGAGCTGCATTATGTTGTATTAGATAAGAAACCAGTGATATGAACATGCTTGAACGGGAACTGTTGACCACATTTCATAAAGCGTAATTAACAATGCATTTAAAAGTGCAGAAAATGGTTGTGTGTATATGTTGATATCATCTGAATTGGGGTCAAGATTTAAAAAAAAAAAAATAAAAAAATACACAGTCAGCTGTCTACAGTTCAGTCTCAAGGCCTTACATCTTACTTGGCTTTGTTGTCCTCATCAGAGAGCTGTGTATAAAAAGGAACATGCAGACCTGTGATAATTTAACTAAATTATGTTAACCATTATTTAAAACAAAAGGCTTTTAGACCTGAAAGACACATTACAAAATAATCTTTTTTTTTTTTTTTTTTTTTGCAACTGTAGACTTCTTCCTCTCTTTTTCATCCCCTACTTCCTCCCTCACCTTGTCCAGAGTCTGAGCATATGCAGAAAGCCCACAGAGGAGTAATATCAGTGTCTCCCACCTCTCCTCCATCCTTTATTCTCTCTCTTTTCCCCCAGTCTTTCTCTTACTGTCTTTCTCTCTCTCCCTCATGAATAAACATCCCCTACATTCACTCTGTGCTGGCATGAAATGGCCACACAGCCCCTGGCACACGCAGGAATAATGCCGCAATCATTATTCCACTGCAGTGGTCCCACACAAGCATATTTCACCAATCATGTGGCTCGCTCCCCTGGCTTTTGTTCGGATGACTTAAACAAATGATGTGGCAGTGAGGAGGGCCTGCGTACCACAGCTCCCCCTGTTAACACGGCAACCGTTGACACGGACGCAGCAAAATTTGCATAAGAGTACGCTTGAGCGGTACTTCCAAAAGGGTCCACACATTTTTCTTTCTCTCTCTCGCTATTTTTTTCTTTTCTTTTTTTTTTTTCTTTAGTGAGGATGGACAGCAGGATATTTGGGTATTTTTTGTATAACCACCTTCCCTTCCCTCACCTCCCTCCTTTCATCCTTTCCTCTCTCACTCCTGTTCTCCTCTCCACTGCCAGCTCTCCTTTTCTCTGGGATTTAGTGCTGGATTGGGAGTGATGAAAGAGGCACACATGCCATGGGACTCACTGGGCTTTCAGCAATAGAGATGGAGGAAGTCAGTTTGGCAGTACCGACTTGTACACAAACCAACAGGAGTGATATCTGAGAGTCAGCCCTGTTACAAAAGATGACGCTGGCTAATGCTACAGATTACATACTGCTCTGTATAGTGGGCATGCTGCGATTCTGCCATATAGGGACCCTGACATGAAAAGGCTCTTTGGTTTGTGTTAAATATAAATTGTTCAGATGATAAATAGATAAATAGATTCAAAGCAGTCAGATTTATACATAATGTTAAAATAATAACGCATAAAATTTGGGTGATTGTAACAGTTTGCAATTAATTAAATTACAACGAAATTAAACCATCCCTCGTTTTGCTGAGGACCACCTGGGGGCCCCTCAAGGACCCCTGGTGGTCCCCCTGACCTCGTTTTGAAAACCAGTCATGAATGTATAAATGTTGGTGGACAAAGAGACAAAAAAAAATCATTATTATTATTATTCATCATTATTCATCATATCATCATCATCATTATTATTGTTTGTAGTAGTAGTTGTAGTAATAGTGTTGTTTTTGCTAATATATAATAATGTTGATGTTATTATTGTTAATTGTCAGCATTCTGTTAGCACTGAAATATTACAGAATAATAGGAAGCTTAAGATTGAGGTGGCGATGATGACAATGATGATGATGATGGTAATGATGATGATGGTGATTGTGGTTGCTATGATGATGATGATGGTGATGATGATGATTTAATATGATGTGCAGAGTTTGACACTACGAGGGGAATCACTACGGCTGTGTTGATGAGGGCAATGGTACATTTTACAAGGACGACAATGCTGATGAAGATGATGATAATGATGAGGACAATAATGATAAATGTTTATTTCTGTTTTGGCTCATTGTCGCTCTTCTGAAAATAGAAGTAGGAGCGCTGCATTCAGAGAAGTTAATCAAGCAGCCCGAAGGGCCATTGCTCTGTCCTTTTATGTGCCTATCTCTCTCTACATTTCTCCCATCTCTATCTCTTTCATTCCCCTTATCTCCCCCTTCTTTAATCACAGCATATCAATGTGACTGATACATCTAAGGGATCTATTTGGGTGCTGTTCACTTTGTGAGAAAGTTCTATTTGAATTCCACAAATTTTCTCTCCCTTGACTTTCAGACTTGCCTCTCACAGTGAGACAGCAGCTCACAGGAATACCAAGCAATGAAAACAAGCAACAAAATGTTGGCAAATGTTTGTGCAATGTGTGAAGGTTTTGTGGTGTCTCTCTGTGTGTGTGCGCACGCATGTGTGTTTTCATACATAGGAGTGTATGTATAGGTACCAATGACACTGCTGAGTCTTTAGGGTGGGTGTGGCACGCAGCCATGCAAAGGGTTGTTTCCACGGTGATAGATGTGGGGTCATCTCTATGACGATGGATCGGAGGAGGTGTTGGCTGCCAAGGTCGTGGACCAAGGACAAGGCGAGAGTGATTGCAGCCACCCAGACAGGAAATCGAAGAGGAGCACTCCGAGGGGGGGTTGAGGAAAAAGGTGCAATTTCACAAGCCAAATTACTTCTGGGATGGAGGAGAGAAAAATATCACAGCAATAACAGCACCAGGGACCAAAGGAAGGGAGGAGAAGGAGGTGGTGAAGGAGCAGCAAGGAGCAGGAGGAGGGAGGTCTCGAACAAAAGGAACAGCTCAATTATCAAAATCATCAAACATCTATGCTCACATAAGCAAATACACTGACACCTTATTTTCTTGATGGCGCGCTAATGCAGGCCGCTCTTCACTGGGAGGAATTTTCAGATGTATCTGTCAGGATTTTGGCAGTGATTTTCCATGTGATTTATCAAGCTTGGTTTATTTCTGAGACTGATGCTAGCTGTGGCCAGGAAATATTGATTGGATTGTGCAACATGTTCCGCTGCAGCACCACTGATTTCTTTTTTTGTTCCCTCCTCCTCTGCTCTCTGGCTATTCCATGCCATCAGTACGTGGGACAACAGCACATCAGTAATTTGTTGACAAGAACAAACACAGCGAATAAATGGCGACTTAAAATCTGTTTACTGGCTTCTCTGCACAGGGTTTCCCCCACTCCTGTCTCGTCCATTATGACCTGTGCCTTTGCATGTGCTGTCATACAGATGAGTAAATGCATCGGCAGGTTGAATGTTATTGCATTGAATCATTAAGTCTACAGAGCCAATGGGCCCATTGCCTCCCTGCACCTAATTAAGCCCTTTTTCTTTCCTATCAATTAACATTGTAATTAAAACTAGTCCTGCTTCTATTTGCCCACAGTCTGCTGATTCGTGGGAAATGACACTGAGCCAGGAGTGTGCAGGAAACAAAGTAAAGTGCAGACACATGCTTGCTTAGTAGATGCACACACACATACACATGCACTCTCATATACATATGAATAAGTATACAATATGAGTATGCACATGGATCCAAACATGCTTTGGCAGCACCAAAGCTTGCACTGGGTCGGTAAAGCAGTTTTGAGAGGACAAGGGATGCTGATGGAGCCGGGAAATGAGAACAAAATCTTGGATGGGGGTGTGGGTCGCTGTAAATGCTGTTGAGTCGTTGGCAGAGCTGAGGGAATCGCTTCCCTATCATCTCACACTAATCACCTCATCCTCCATCCCTCAGGTGAACTGAGGGAGAGGAGTAGTTGGCACATTTTGATAGATGCGTCTCTCCCGTCATCAAGTGCAACACTGCCAGAAGTATACAAACACACACACACACACACACACACACACACATATATCTATATATATATATATATATATATATATACATATGTGTGTGTGTGTGTGTGTGTGTGTGTGTGTGTACAAGAAATGAACAAATTCAACAAATGAGCCCTCTTTCCCACCCACGCTGGCCCTACCCCCCCACCGCCAGCCCCCACCCCCCTTAAACACCAATGTACATTTCACCAAAAAATATACACCCTATCCTCTTGTTTCCATGGCAACTGACCGTAGAGTAGTGGGTGTATGAGGCAGCAGGCGGCGGGTGAAATCACTGGAGTGAGAGGCGTACCGGTCTGTCACCTCAGCCTCCCCAGAGAAACAACACATAATACTGTACTACTGTACTCTCTCTCTCCCCCTCTTTCTCTCTCTCTCTCGCTCTCTCTCTGTTCCTGTCTCTCTCTCATTTACACAGCACTAGGTTTATCTCTCTATCCCTCTCTCTGTCTTTGACACACAACATCCTCCATGTTCTCTCATGGTGCTGAGTTGCACTGTAGCTCGGCAGCATCACCGGCAGACTGAAGGCTAAGGCAACCAGTCCGGGCCTTTGTGGATAAACATGTGATCTTGTGATGAGAACATGAGCAAGGACTCCCATGCCTTCTATACCGTCTTCTTTTGTCCTGCTCCTTCTCTCCTTTCCCCTTTCCTTTCCTGTCTGAGGTGAGAGCCGACGGAGGCCGACCTGTCCTTGGGTGCAGTAAAGGATTACAGCGCCACACACCATGTGACCTTAATTCCCCCCTGCCTGCCTCTGCTGCACCCAGCCAATCAGAACCCACAGATGAACCTTGCATGTGTGTGTGCGTGTGTGTGTCTGCGTTTGCGTATGTTTCTATGTTTGCATGTGCATATTTGCATGTATCCATGTGCCCCTGCTTAAGCGTGTGCGTGTGCCTTTGCATAATTACTCAGACTGCAGTGTTTGTCAAGAGTGTGTTTACGTCGGTCTCGTGTGTATATGTACTAATAGATGGATTAAGTGAGATAAAAGGGAATGCAGTGTGTCATGATTTGTTTTGTGCCTGTATGTGTGTGTGTACATTTGTGCATATGCGTCTGGGCTGCAGCGTGCGCGCGCGTGTGTGTGTGTGTGCCAGCCTGTGTTTTTAAAAAGGGGGTAGGTTGTGTGAATCAGCAGCAGCCGCCACGGCACGTGTCTCACATTCAGACGACCTCATTCACCCTCCCCCCAAAATCCCCCATAACCCCCCACCACCACCACCACCCTCAAAGAGACCTCAACCCCCACACAGCCACCAGCTCAGCCTGCTGACGGTGGTGGCTGTGGGGAAGAGGGGGAGGGAGAGCAGAGAGATGGAGGGATGGATGGATGGATGGATGGATGGAGTGGGGTGAGGGTAAAGGGGGCAGGTGCTGGGAAGCCCATTTTCTAAACAGCATTGGTAGTGTTTTCCCAAAGATGGACCAGTGGAATGAAAACTAGAATGGAGCTGAGGAAGGATGGAGGGAAGGAGTCAGGGCGAAACAACGAAGTCAAACCCTGGTAAATGAAGGTGGAGTGTTCCCAGACAGGGGGCAAAAATATGATAATTTGGGGGTAGCGTGTGTGTGTGTGTGTGTGTGAGTGCTGTGGGGGTGGAGGTTAAAGTGTGTGTGTGTCAGGGGGTGTCAATTAGGTATGGAGATCAGACAGCATAAGCGTAGCAGTTTAAACATGAGCATTACATTGGGGGAGACGCCCGGCTGTTACGTCTGTTTGCACCCGCCAGATAAGGGGTGCAGTGTATGTGTGTGTGTGTGTGTGTGTGTGCGTGTGTGTGTATGTGTGTGTGTTCCTTTGTGTCTGTGACGCAGTAGATGCAGGCTAACAGACACAGCACCTTGCCTTATAAGACACCCGCTGTTGTTGGTGACCTTTGGCCTTAACCAAACCTTGACCCTGGCAGAAGGCAGCTGATTTACCCAACAAAGACAGATGACACGGTGGAGTCTGAACCCAATGCTAAATTTCGACCCCCCAACCCTCCAGCCTCGACCCAAAACCCCTATCTGAGGCCAAACACAACCCGCCCCGTCAACACATATGCACACACTGAGACAATGGGGCAAAAAAAAACCACTAGCCTCATCCATCAAAGCAGCAGAAAACCAATACCATGAAATAAAACACACATGCAACTAAAGCACTGTTATGCTAATTGCTTCAGTTATACTCATTACTTATGGAGACAAAAAAAAAAAAAAAAAAAACATTCTCTCTAAAATCATCGTTAAGTGTGTGGTGATAATGAATAGAAACTCATGATTGAAGGGAGAATGCACTGCATAGCAAAATATTGAAGACACAGATTTCCTTTTTTTCACACTTTGCCTCTTTGGGCTAGATTCACTTTTTCCCCCCCTTTTTTTTTGTTTTCTTTTGGTCTTTTTTTCCCCCCACTTTCCTAAAGATCTGACAGTGTGGCTATCAACGGATATGATCATTGGCAAATGGGATGAATATATAATATGTAATATAGAAATAAGTGTAAAGGTAAAATACCAATGATCATCAATGTTGCAATGTTTTTTAAAGATTCTCTTCCGGTGCACCATTATGCCATTAGAACAGAATCATGGGATGAAAGATTAGAACTAATCCACATGATTCACACTGACGCGATTCACACAAATAATCAAAAAGCTGTCTGTTTTACTTTTTTTTTTTTTTCATTTCCTGAAACATCAATCATGGCATTTATGAAAAAAAAAATCTGCTGAAGGTGTAAATAGTATTTGACTCTGATTATTTCTGATGGGTCAGTTTCTTTCCGTTAGTTTCAAAAAGATTTTCATTTCATTTATTATGTGTCGTTCCATCATGAGATAAACTACATATGGTATCTGGATGTATTTCTGTCTCTGAATCATGTGAAGTAAATGTCTGGCCCCTGCACTGCTTATGTGACTGTAACAGATGGTGTGTGTGTGAGTGTGTGTTTGTGT
>NC_043986.1:17738889-17923889 GCF_902150065.1 Myripristis murdjan | reverse complement strand
GGAGAGTGGGGTCGCCGCAAAGAAAAGGAGGGATGGAGATACAATGCTGCGGGGTCTTGGCATTGCCTCCTTATAACGACATTACAGTGGAAAGAACAAGCGGCAATGAGCGACACCGTCATTAACCTCTGGCTGGGCTATAAATCAACAGCAGTTCACGCAAATTAGCCCAATTCCCCTCGTTCTGCTTCCTAAGGCCCTCACTAGGTCTGCTCCATGATAAATCACACATACAGGAAGAGGAGGAGGAGGAGGGACACACACACACACACACACACACACACACATACAGAAAGAGAGAGAGAGAGAGAGAGAGAGAGCAGACACTTTTATTGGTAGTGTTTTACAGTGAGTCATATAAGCTAAAGGAATTTCATTTTTCTGGCTTGCCTCTGGTGATTCATACATATTTTCATCATAGCTGCTTATTATAGGTACCACTTGATACTGTCTAGGGGCTCAAAGAAATTAATGTTACTTGTGCCTATGTTATAGAACAATAACACCTTTAAGCAGTTCACTTGTGGAGAAGAGAGGAGAGGAGAGGAGAGGAGAGGAGAGGAGAGGAGAGGAGAGGAGAGGAGAGCTAACCAGAGCTGAACAGAGCAGGAGATGCTGTCAGAATGAAGATGACAGAGGTTATGCAATTTCAGATTATTATTCTGCACAGTGCAGCCCTGGGGATAGATTTGATGTAAATATGAAACCGTATTACTCTTTCTCAAACAATGAAAGAATGAGTTTGACAGAAATAACATCAGCTACAAATAGATAATGCTACCAGGGCATGAGTTAAGAAAAATTGCATTTTGCACAAAAATATATTTTAAGATAAGTAATGCTTTGCACCAGCCAGTACAAATATTATTAGATAATAGATATGCTGCGATAAGTGACATCATTATTATTGCAGCCAGGATGTTTTTTTTTCTGTTAAATGTCCGAATCACGTTTAGATTGGCCTGCTGATGAACTGTGAATGTGGCATGTTACTATTTCTGTATGGAGAGAGGGATGGACAGCTGCCGTCTCTCCGCAGTTGGTCGCAGAAGAGAGTACATATTGCACGTCACTCGGAAAGGTAACAAATATGGCAGTATGTCCTAGCCATCTGTCACTGGAGCTCCACGCGTCCACGCAGACAAAGGAGAGCCAGGCCGCCCGAGACAGCAACAAGGCCCCAGTCTGCTATTGTCCTCCAGGCCTGTGGGTAAACCTAGGCCCCTTATCAACATGACCCGCCGCCTGCTGCAGCACCGCAGCCTCACTAACAGCAGCATTGTTCACCACACACACTCACCCAAGGGGCCAAAAAGACTCTGAGGGATGCAGGGAAGAAAGAAATTTCTGCAATTTAGAATTCAGCATACAACTGATCTCAAACAAAAATTAATAATCCAATTAGCAGCCAGACATAATCTCACATTTTTGTTGCATTAATCGATAAAAGAAAGTGCAGACGAGTAGTCAGGTTTGTGATTTTTTCAATATCTTGTCCCTTATTTCAACACTTCTTTTCACCTTTTTTATCTCCCAAATAACCCCTCACACACACACACGAACGAACACACACACACACACGTGCACACAGAACTTCACCCAGTGCAGACTCCCACTGATAAGGTTGTGGGCTTAGTGGAGAGGGTCGATTTTCCATTATGGAATTTTATAATAAAGATAAACTGTCACAGCAATCAAAGCATTACTTAAGGTTCCCTTAAAGCAAATCCAGGACCTCTGTTTTCATCCACACCCTCCTCCCCATCCAAAAATAATCAACCGCAGCTCTGCCAAACATGGCAAACCCTGCAAGAGTCTCATCTTCCTTCATCTCTCCTTCAGAACAATGAAAAAAAGGAAAAATGAGGAGGGTCAACAATCTGTCAGTGGAGGATAAAGAAGGATAGAAGAAAGATGAGACTGATGGAGAAATCTCAAAAAACCTTCACATTTTTTCCTGAAAAGAAAACAGCAGGATTAAGTACTGTCCTACTCTATATATATTCTCTATTTTGTGCGTTTCTCATTTTATCAGAGGGAGTAATGAATGTTTAAAAATGCTTGTGTTTTCAAAAAAAAAAAAAGTTTTAGCAGTGTACATTTAAATATCTATATGATCTATACAGTTCTCTGTGAAATACTCGCTTCTGTTTCTGTATACAGAACCATGAAAAAATACCTCACATATTCCTTATTTGGACAGCATCACAGAGCAGTGTGTGAGATTACACCATCTAATCCATGTGTAATCCCTGTGCTCCTCTGCTGCGGAAGCCGGCTCTGCAAGGAAACTCCAGTGGTCATGCAAATCATTTATTAATACAGCAACGCAGAGTGCCAATTTTGTCACAAAGCATAGAGTGAGCAAAAAAAAAGAGGACATGGTGGTTAGAAGAGATAAAATAAAACATTTCTGGGATTATTTTGTGCTATTATAATGTGAAGCAAGAAACATTAACGAAGACATCTTCAAACGTCCCAACGTGAACATGCGCTGAGCCCCACCCTGCCCGGAGGGGAGGAGTGAGCTGCGTCAGAGGGGGTTACAGCTGATTGGAACAGAAACACTGTGGAGGTCAAGGCTTGACCCCTCGGATCCAAGCTCCTTTTGAGAGGAGGGTTCTCCATGTTTTCAAATAGGGCCTCCAATCAGGCAGATTGGTGTTGGGGCCCCATTTGACATGAGGGGCCCACCATTGCTCCAAATCCTGGTGGGCCAACTGGCAGCCTCTCAGGGAGCCCATTTCAATTACCATAAGAGCCTTGGCTTGTTTCCCTTCATCCTTTTCTTTAATGGACTA
Source organism: Myripristis murdjan (assembly GCF_902150065.1). Taxonomy (NCBI): domain Eukaryota; kingdom Metazoa; phylum Chordata; class Actinopteri; order Holocentriformes; family Holocentridae; genus Myripristis; species Myripristis murdjan. The sequence continues at coordinate 17,921,088 of NC_043986.1, read as the reverse complement.
TGCATGTACCACCTCATGCAAATGACTTACGGCAAGGTCCTTTCCTTTTTAGTTGTACTTCACGGTGTTTATCTGGTGTGTGTGTGTGCTTATGTGTGACAGTCTGTGTAGTGTATCAGAATGTGCATGAGTGTGTCTTAGCGTGTGTGTGATTAGCTATAAAAGATGTCAGCTATTAGCTCAGACACATCTCCGACCTCTGTGTCTACAGTGTCAGGGTTACGTCAATGACAGTCAGTGAAAGTCAGTTAAAAACAAAATGTGCAGAAACACATAGTTAGTGATGCATCCTCTGTTAACATCACACAAACAGGAGCAATATCTATAACCTACCAAAACTCATATTATAAGTTACAGTTCAGACAAAAGTCCTATCTGCTTTCTCTGCTGAGGTGTGACTCATTATGCAATAGTTCCCTCGGTACTCAGACAGAAGGAGAATACAGAATTGGAGGCCGATGCTTGAAGAGGGAAAACAGCAGCTGAGAGGAATCACAGGAAGTGTGTGTGTGTGTGTGTGTGTGTGTGTGTGTGTGTGTGTGTGTGTGTGTGCAGGGAGTGTTTGGGTTTGCAGATGTAGAAACACTGTAAGTCTGATCATAACCCGATGAGATATGCCACCCTCCCATCCATTGTTTCATAACATCTTTTCCCAGTGATAAATGGCTCTGAACAGGTAGCTTATCCAGAAGCTCTGTGTATATATACTTTTGCTTGCTTTGGGGACCAAGGGTAACAGCTGTACCACTGCAGGAGGTAAATGTTAACTGTTTCTTGCAGCCAATAAATCAGCTTATTCCTGCTTTGAGAAAGGAACAGAAATAACAAGTAAAGTGTGAGAGTTACAGTCAAATGTACAATGTATTAATGTACGTACAATGAATAACTCAGCAATTATAATGACCCAATTCATTGACAAGTAACACCAGATACTTTTTTTATTTTTTTAATAGTGGTGCAATTGCCACAACACAACAACAAAATCAACCAGAGCAACTGCTAAATAAGACACTTTTATCCTTTATACATGGACTCTATGAAGCTTGTGTTCATTTTATATTCTGTTCAGTAACACTTTACAATAAGAGTACAACAATTAACGTTAGTTAACGTTAGTTAATGCCATAATGGTTAATTAACTGTTAGTTAATGATTATTATGGCATTTAGTAATGTTAATAATATCTACAATAACCCTTAAATAACATATAAATGAATACCTTAGCATGAACAGCATTAGTAAATGATTCTTAGACACATTAGTTAATGTTTACTGTTACTTAATGTTTATTATGGCATTAACTAATGTTAATTGTTGTACTCTTATTGTAAAGTGTTACCTTCTGTTCTATACTAAGCAATATATATATTAATAAAACTTAATGTAGGTTGTATTACTGTCAGTATTAAACTTTATATATAAATATTCACATCTTAACTGTGATTTTGATCTCCAGCAATCCTCTTTATATGCAAATACGTTTTAGTGCCATCAGACAACCAGAGAATTTGCTTCTGGGTTGGGGATAAACTGTGCTAAGGGTGTTTGTTAAATGCTGTAAGATGTGTTTGTCAGTGTTTCAGTTGCTAACGGTTGCTAACATTTATGTATTCTCCATAGTCACTTCAAGCTGCAGTCACGCTTACAGGACTGTAAATCAAAAGGAGACCATATAATCACTCCGTTGTATTTACTGTTACAGCACATTGCATACAAGTTCCTCTAAACTGAAATTATTATTTAGTTTGGGTGCTTCATTTTTTACTTGCAGGCTGCACTTTGCCCTTGTAACTCAGAGCCCTTATTCTAATGTGGCCTATAAGCAGTACATTTAAATATTTTAAACTCAAAGGTTTGTGGAATTGTGGAATCATGGATTTTTTTTTTTTTCTCAGAATTTCAGAATTATTGTGACATCCTGAATTAGATGAATAAGTGATTACTAAAAAAAGTGGTATGCAACTGAACAGAATCTGAACTCATTACCTGTCAGTGAACTTGCTACCCAGAATATACGAAACGTACAGAAGCAGCACTGGTGGTGACTTTGTATGCATTTTACCTATCATGCACAAAGATGTGAGAAGGGAAGCGAGGAACGGAAGAGAAAACCTGACAGCGATTTTGAATTTTTTATCATACCCGATTATGGAGGGTCAGGCAGAGCTTCCCGCTGCGCTCCCCAGGTTAAGAGTTCATCTATTGGGGATGAGCTGTGGGATTACCTGCCCCAGCGACTGTTTCCCAGGCCCCAGGAAAAGACTATTAGCAACTGGTTAATCTTCCATGTGGTTAAAATAGGTGGGGAACAACGTATGAGACAAAGTGTTTCCTCCACCTCGTTTTAGTTGTGTGTTTGTGTGTGTGTGCGCGTGTGTGTGTGTCCATCCACTGTCTCTGATTAGTATGCTTGGGCCATGAGGCTACACTGACAGTGGGGCCTCTGAGAGCAGCAGAGCCATGAATTCTTTAGCATGAGGCTGCATGTACCCTTGCTCTCACCACGCCTGAGAGGACAAGTCCAGTCAACAGGAGACAAGGAGAGAGGGACACACACACACACACACACACACACACATATACACATCAGCACATACACACACACAGACGTACACACACGTATGGACACACACACACACACACACACACACACACACACACACGCACACACTCATACACATACACGCAAGCCTTCATCTGGTGCATACTTCCATGCCTGCCAGCTTAATCTGAGTTAACTGAAGGTCCCTCTGGCCTACATGCAAACACAGTCTGCATTTAACTGCCTCATCAAAACACTCAACACATTTCCTTCTGACTCACAGTAGAGGAGGCGCACATGCTATAGAGGAAGCGCGCATGCATTCACACACACATACACAGACATACACAGACACACACACTCACGCATGCATGCATGCAAAAAAAAAAAAAAAAATCTGAGGGAATTTTCAATCTCTTCTTCTCCCTTTCTCTCTCTTTCTGCCTGTGGAGAACATTGGCCAGGAATCAGGGAGAAGAGCAGGGTTGCTAGGCGACAGGTTGTGGTTGCCATGGTGAATTTAAGTGGAACAGCTGGTCCAATCAGCATAAAGTGCGGGCAGGCGGGGGCAGAGCCAGAGAGGCTCATGCCAACACAGACAGACAGGAAGGAGAGGCTGCTGAGGCATGCAGGATGAGCAGGCGAGAGGAGAGGAGAGGAGAGGAGAGGAGATGAGAGGAGAGGAGAGGAGAGGAGAGGAGAGGAGAGGAAAGGATGGGAGAGGAGAGGAGAGGAGAGAAGAGAGGAGGAGAGGAGAGGACAAGAGAGGACAGGAAGAGAGGATAAAACAGGCTGATGAGACACAGAATAATAACAGGACACCAAAAAAGAGAGGATAAGGAAAAGAAGCAGAAGGCCAGAAAGACAGGAATAGGCTAAATGAGATAAGCCATGGCTGGTCAGAGGGATCCAGCTGAGCTATAGGTAGAGGAAGAGATGACAAATATAGGAGGAAGACAAAAGTAGGCTGGGGTGAGATTAGATTCATGAAGTCGGGGATCTGTGTGCTTCTGCGTCTTTGATGAAACTGGTTCAAGGCCCCCCTGACTAATTAGTGCACAATAGCTCAAAGAATATCCTTCCCATCAGAGCAACAGCCAACCGGCACAATCAAATTCACGTCAGCAAATTTGCTTCACACCAATTTTACACAGCAGAGTCGCAACTCACTCAACAAACACATTAAAATTAAAACTTGAAATAAAAGACACAATGCAGAGTCGAGTATGAGGGAACAATAAAGGGAGCACAACAGCTAGATGACAATGACAATAATGACAACGTGATAACTTAGTGATGATGTTAATGTGGTGGGAAAATGTGCGGGTGGAGGGACCAGGGGTTTCATAGTCCTTAATTCATTGGGCCGTCCATGGTCAGCTGCGTGTAGAGGGGGATTTGTCAACAAAGGTTGGAGGAAGTTGAGATCTGGATTGTTGTAATATAAGTTTATAGTTTAGTTAAGTGCAGTTAACAACTTTGATAGATTGGATATATGGGGTAGAACAAAGTAATGCCTGCATACTACAAACTCCATGTGTGCACCTTTTATTAAAGAATTCAGACACAATTTCTTGAGTAATTTAATCATCTGCACCTATTCTGGCATTAAGTAACCCCTGACCAGGAATATATACCATATGTGAATGAAAACATCCTGTACCATCTGATCTGACCAAGATCCACAAATGGGATCAAAATGTCTTTTTCTTATTTAATAAAAGATGCACACGTGAAGTTTGCAGTGTGCAGCTTTTCCTTGGCTCTTACTGATATTTGCCAAGTGCAGCACCTCTTTTTCATGTGCATATAATCACAAAATCTATTAGGAAGTGAACGTATGGCAGGGCACCCGTGACAGGGCACTGGGGGACTCCACGGTGTGCTCAAGGCTCCAGAAGGATGTGTATAAGGGCGCAGTCACACCTATTTTTAGCCAACCAATTTTCTTCGCTTGCCACAGTGAAAATGGGGCGTGACTGAATGTGTGTGTACTTGTTATTCTTATTATTTACCCTATCATTTATGCCAGTCAGGAGACCAACTGCTATCCATGCATTTTCTCTCTTCTGTTGATTTTTGCAATCAGCCAACATCTAGTCATGGCATACAGCAAGAATCTTTGCCTGCTCCTTCTAAGATTTTCTCTTATTGGCCAAACACAACTACATCACACAAAATTGTAATCCAAAGGTCACCGAAGTCAAACTCAGCATGAAGGCAAGACACAAAATTGTCGCGCTACCCAAAGAGAATATATTTTCCATCCCTCTCAGGGCCTAGAATGGGAGTGAATTAGAGGCGAAACAAGTGTGATCGCCCCTTAAGGATGAGGAAAAGCAGGTGATATAATCATTATGCAAGCTACAGGTACAGACATGTAAAATAAACTGGATGATGGGCTGAGGTGAAGTAAAACAAAAAATCTGATACAAAGCCCCTCTAAAACAATATAACTTTCGTATTTGTTTTGACAGAGACTCCCAGGAGTGACTATTTCTGATTTTGCTTGTCCAGAGGCAGGGTAGTTTCCAGGTGCACCACATGACAGCACTGCCTGCTGTCTGATAGATTATCTGCTATTGGTTTCACATTTAATCAGGCTTCTACAACTGAATCGTATGAGGACGTCCACACAAACAAAATTCAAGATTCAATATTTTACTGCCATGTCAACAGATGCTTGTTACTGGCCTCAGTGGAGATACGCAAACACCTACACACACACACATGGATACATGCATACATGCATTTAGGCACAGCGGAGTGCAGGAACCTCTCTGCTGTACAAACTGTCCACTGATGGAAGCCAGGTGCTCTTGCCTTTTCCTTTTTATCCAGCGTGGCAAACACACACACACACACACAACACACACACAAATACAACATAAAATACTCAGATATACTGTACAAAGCCACACTTGATGCAGAGTCTTGCTCTCATTCAGAGCACAGGCAGATTTACACCCTCTGGACGAACACACAGGAGCACGCATGTCTTCTCCAAGGAGGACACACTCTCGGAGCGTCTCGCATGAGCAGGCACAGAGGGGAACGAGATGAACACAGGCTGCCGTTGCTGTAACCAATCATGGCAGCCACTTATCCTACTCATTCGCCTCAACAGCAAAATTACATCTCCTCTGTAGTTGCAGAATTTGCTCTTCTTTTTCATGGGAATAAGACTTTGAACACGGGAGGAAAAAGAGAAATTACATCATATCTTCCATTCATTCCAATTTGGATGCAGCAGCTATGGAGAATTGACAGAGGGCAGATAGGGGTAAACTGTGGTTAATGCATGATATGAACGGGGGGGAAAAAAACAGAACAATTTATTCAGTGCGTGAAAGCATGTGAGGAAAATACTATCATATTTAGGCAGTGCTGATGGATGGAAAACACTTTAGCTCACAAGATGTCCATTCACATGGGGCTCACACTCAGTCACACCTTCCTCCTGTCACTCACACAAAGCATGCTGGGAGGCATGGTTTCCAGGGCGACCAAGAGGCACCTTTCCTTGACAACAGTTCAGAATGCGGAGATGGAGGACATTAGCTTGCACCTCAGGTGTGGCGATATTGGTGCCTATAGCTCATCCACAAACAGAACAAGGCAACCATAACCACAAAAACATATAGTTTAATAAAACACTGGTCGATTCGACTGAATAAAAATGACATTAACATATTGATATGGATTTTAAAAAAAAAAAAACACATGAAGATAAACCAAGAAAAACAAATGAAATTACCAGCAAGCAATATTTGCTCTGCTATGAACCAGGTAGTTTGGTTGTGCCGATAGTCAGCAGCCTCCCGAGCTCAGTGTCACCGACAACCTACTGGGAGTTGAAACACCGCTCTGGGTATCTCCTCTCAGTGATAAATGAACTAAGCTGCTTCACATTTATAGTGTGAATTAAAATTTCACACACACATACTCTCTCAAAAGACCCTCGCACACTGTCCTAAATATGCAATCACACACTCCTGAATCCCCCTCAAGGCTCCCAAATACATCTTCAAAGAAATCCTCAATCTTCTTAGCACATTTTGCGTACTGCACACCCAACCGTATATGCACACATGCTTGCATACATGCGCGCACATGAGGGCACAAACACAAAAGAGCGCATTCAGACCCAAATGCACACACATGAACACAAAAAATAGGATATTGTGGAGGCCAAATCTATAAAATCCATGGAGGGGAGATAAAGAAACAGGAATGGGTGTGTCATGTGTGCAAGCAAATACAGTGGATATGGAGAAGCAAGACAACACACTCGCTCACACATCTCAGGAGGGATACACAGCGAAAGGAGAGCAAGAGGGAGAAGAAAATGTGTGTGTGCACGTGCATGTGTGTGTGTGAGAGTGAGTGAGAAGGCGAGTGAGTGCATAGAGAATTGAGTGCAGTTAGTAGTGTTTCCCCCTCGGCTGAGGCATTAACAAGCCTATAATGGACCCTCTTAAAGAGCCGACTAGGATCTCCTCCAAAACTAACTGATTTAGAGTGGCCAGGGCCCCCATGGGCAGTGGCCAAGTCCCCCTCTGTCCCTCCCCAGCCCAGCCACAGCCAGCCCCGGTGGCAGGCGGCACAGACACACATTGTGTTTGTCTACTGAACCACAAGCAATAGCAGTTTATAACACAATAAAACACCATGAGGAGGCATTAATTGGATATAATAGCCAGGGAATGATTTAGATGATTTAACACCTTTTTTCCAAGAAGAGTACATAAAAGAGGGAGAGGAAAAAAGGAAGAGAAGAATAAAGGGAATTATAGTGGGAGAAATAGACCTACACATTGTTTCTGACTTTCATTTCAAATGTTAGTCTCCCTCACGTTTGCGCACACCGAAACAGAGACACATGCACGGACAAACACACGCACACACACACGCACACACACACACACACACACACACACACACACACGCATGCATGCAGGTACAAATACACGTGCCCACAAAAATGTGGACGCAAACATGTAGTTGTGCTAACCTACTCACATGCACTGGTGTACAAAGTGTCCACCTGTACATTTTATGGTTTCGTATGCTTTCTGTTGTGATAGGTGTATGCATGTATCTGCAAAGAGATTTAATAAATAACATAACGTTTATGTGATTTACATTTAGACCAACCAGATACATATATATATTTTTTTTTTTTTTTTTTTTTAAAGTTTATCGACAGAGAGAATGAATTGTACTGTCATAGCTCTATGCAATTTCACAGGTTCGGTAAATATCCAGTGCAGCCGACTGGGGATTCTAAAGAAATAAAATCATTTAATCTTACTGCATAAAAATGAAATGAGTGTACTGTTCGTGTTTACTATAATCCTGTAACCCCTGAACCAATGACAATAATCAGTCCATCGGAGATGCCAGTGATGGTGATAAGATATGACAGTCTAGCTGGTAGAAAAAAAAACACACCAACATAACCCCTTTATCACTCAGCGATGTTTTGATGGCAATGTTTTACTGACAATATGAGGATCAGGAAAATAATAGACTCTGGAGTCTTACAGCAAATTATCCCCCTGACCCCCCTCGCTAACCCTTCAAGATATTCAGTCCCCATTCGACTTATCTCTACTCCCTTCTCTTCTTCACCTCCCTGTCTTTTCACTCTATGCGGAGCTGAAAGGGAGCAGGGCCTTGCATGTATGTACATAATTGGCACTTTACTGTCATATCAAATTCATATCAGTGCAGGGTCTTGGGCTGGGAGGAACAATGAGGGGCCAGACAAAAGCGTGGCTCCATGCTCAGAGAGCCGCCCTGATAACCGCAGCATAGGGCAGTCAATAAAACCAATCATCTCTAATCTCCTTATGGGGGACTAAAGAGTTTCCCCAGATACTCCGCACTGCCCACTAGACACATCGTGTACCACACCGAACCAATATAAGGCCCATATGAACACGGGGGAAAACAACGGTTGAACCATACCCTCAGTGCACAACCTCATCACCCTTATCTCCGGTTGTATTATAAACATGTCTGAACATGCCCCGTTTTTTTTTGTTGTTGTTTTTTTTTTGTTTTTTTTTAAACCAGGCAAAGTTCATTGGGTTTGTAGCAACATTTTTTACAAGAGAATCAAAAATGGATGCAAATATTAAAAAAAATAATAATAAATAAAAAAAAAAAAACAGATGACCAGATCTTGAATTTATTTTGCAGTTGTTACACAAAAATGCATACAGTAAGATCTGATATTTTGGCAAATAACGGTGCAAAATATTATATTCCTGTAAATGCAAAGTTTGAAACTAACATGAAAAACAGCACGCTCAAGCAATAAATCTTGCCGTAATAGAGAGAACATTATTTTTTTATCAGACTCCTGAATTTACTATATAGTAACCTTTCAAAAACATTGATTACCCTGTAAGTAGGGCCATGGTGCAATATTTTTTTTGTTTGTTTGTTTCAGTATAAAGTATAAATGCAGGGACAAAAACCACCATCTCCATGACTACATATTATGTCCATCCTCATATTCTCTGTCCAGGGTCACAGTAATGACGAGTGCTGCAAAGACAGGTTACCCCAGAAACACCTTCATCTCCAGGGCTCCTTTTCGTGCTCTCTCTCTCTGGAAGCAGCTCCTATAACACAGAGCAGAGGGGTCAACACCTTCATTTTTTTTTTTTTACCGTTTACCTTCCACCAACTCATTCTGACTCTTCTCATCGTTTCTTCAATATTACAACAATCCTAAGATCATTGCTATGTTGACGATAAACCATAGATTTATATGTACAGTAAACTGTACACAGTGAATGCTATAAGGCACGTCTTCCGATATTTTTTAACGCTATTTTCAGACACCCCAAAATCACTCTCCCCTCTGTTCTGTCAGCCCGTCAGTGGAGTTGCCCCAGAACTGAACACAGCTGTATGCAAAACCTCTCTGATGCTCCATCGCCCAAACCTCTTGACTGGGGCCTACCCAATCTGCAAAGAAGCGTGGGGGGATGGGAGAGGTCACAAGGGTGAAACTATATGGTTAGTGTAGCTTTATCATTCACAGTGGATTTTTTTTTTTTTTTTTTTTTTTTTTTTTTTGTTAAAGACATACAATAACATGTTCATCCGTCCAGCAAACCAATCAAAAACACAAGCCAGCTGGAAGGAAAAAAAAATACATAAACATATGAAAATAAAATGACATGAACAAAAAAAAAAAAAGATGTTAATGAACAACTTAAACCAGGCCAGCTTATTAATATAATTACAAAAACTTTTGTTATTTGTAAATTGTCATCCGTTTTAATTTTCCACACATTCATCAATCTAGAAATATTAAAAATTGCTCGCCGCGTGTCCTACATATAGCAACTCTTGCTTTCTCCGGTTATCTCTCTCTCCTCTCTTTCTCTTCCACTGTCTGTCTCCCTCTCTCTCCATAATGATGTTTGGCTGAGGTGGGGGTTAATTGCAGGGTTAACTGACACAGTCTAGAAGAGCAGTGTGCTGTGAATAGGAGAGGAAAGCTAGGTTTAGTCACAGTGTGTGGATGGGAAAAGCTGCGCAGTTATTGAAATGTTGCAGGTATACATGCTGTGTGTGTGTGTGTGTGTGAGTGTGTGACAGGAAGACAGAAAGAGATAAAGAGGGAGCTTTTTTTTTTCAACATGCACACCCTTGCGCATGCATGCATTTGTGTGTATTTATGTGTGTGACTCCACATGCACATATAAAACAGTACTGGCTGGACATGAATAAGCATCAGTAAGAGCCCCGCTTTGAAGGGAGGTTAAACGCATGCCTTTGTTTTCATGTGAATGGCTGACATGCAGGATTTATGTGCAGCTCACCTTGGAACTGGTGTCACCTCTGCTCTCTGCCTCCATGAAAAAAAAGCCTTTTCTGAAGAGGTCTTACACTTGAATTTGACTTGTTTTACAACAGCCAGTAATGAATATCTATGAATGCAGTTAGTGCACCCAGTTATTCGGCGTGCCCTGTTCTGTTGCATTGTTGGCTCCAGTCTATTTTCCCTTCAACCTCCTGACTGCTCAGACTGGAGTGTGTGACGGAGGTACAATTTCAGCACTGTGTTTGACATACAACCTAATGATAACTTGTATGAATGGATTGAATGCATGTATATATGAATGAATGAATTCTCTAACTATATGCATGCATATAGGCATGCAGACACTCACACACAAAGTGTTCACATACATCACAAACACACATACACATATAAATTTTGCATCACTTACAGATCAGCATTCATTCACATATTATAATGCATACACAAACGCAAACAACGCACAGCATAAAAGCAAATCAAATGCTATCGGACCCCCATTCTGATCTAATTCATCCTGGGAGATAGCATCAATTTAAGGCTTCACCTTCTTGTCTGTAAATTCACCTAAACATTGTGTACATGCAGATGTGCACATGTATGCAAACACACGCACAAACACACATATCAAGAGGGGATTTGAGATTCAGCACCGTTTACAATATACATACTGAAACATACAGGGTAATGGCCCTTTTTTCTGCTGAATGTGCCACAAACAGATCAATGCAAACAGCTCATGACATTTATCAGATATAGTCAAGGACCTCCACATTAGTATTGAAGCTCATCTCGCAGGTCAAGTGTATCAGTGTTATTGATATGGAGTCTACAAGGTAAAGGACAACTGCTGTTCATTAATCTATGAAAGAAGCCACAGACATGATGTTGTGAAATACTATACTTTTGTATTTACAGCCTGCTGTCGTACCTGTGTGTGTGTGTGTGTGTGTGTGTGTGTGTGTGTGTGTGTGTGTGTGTGTGTGTGTGTGTGTGTGTGTGTGTGTGTGTGTGCATGGGCAAGTGAGCGCATGTGTATGGACAAGTCATTGTTCTGAGACACACAAGTGACAGTCCATCTCTCAGTGAACGTGCAAAGCAGTTTTTCTGGTTGTGAAATGATGCACACTGACGTTTGGGATTTCTGCTCTCGCTGCTGTGTGGGGCCTGTGCAGCTGACAGAGCACCTCCACAACACAAAACTGACATTTTGTGCAGCTGAAAACGCCACCACTGGAACCCTTATTTTTCCCTTTGTTTTATTTTGGTTGTTTTTTCTTTGTTAGTTTTTTTTTTCCTTGTGGATGATGCTAAATTTGAAATCAGTGTTTTATTGTTGTATTATTTAAATTGAGCTTTCAGGACCAGGAGCTGCAAATAAAATAAAATAAAACAAAACAAAATAAAATAAAATAAAATAAAATAAAATAAAATAAAATAAAATAAAATAAAATAAAATAAAATAAAATAAAATAAATAAGTGACATGCCAAACACTGCAATTTGAAGTTGCAAAGAAGATTGTTACCATGTCAAAACTGATTAATAGTTGAAAAAGCATGGCATATCACGGCCATGAATCATGGCTGAGCTTTAAGTGCTAAACCTAGAAATCATCACCATGATGCACAGACACAGGAGCAGCCAACAGTTTCTACTCATGTAGATTAAAACCAGTCTCCTAAAAAAATAAAATTTCACACTGCTCTTTTAAGTAATTTTTTTTCTGCGCCATTATCAGCTTACCTGTGACCACGTGGACCACAACAGCTTAAACAAATTGTTGCTTATCCTGAGAGTAGGGAAGCCATATGGAACATTTTATCCAAAGTACAGTAAACTTTGCCTACAACTTTCTACTCTTTTACTTTACTCATGCTGGGCTTGTCCAGTAGAGGTGGACAACTATTCTCTCTCTCTCTCTCTCTCTCTCTCTCTCTCTCTCTCTGTGTGTGTGTGTGTGTGTGTGTGTGTGTGTGTGTGAGTGTATGTGTGTGTGTGTGTGTGTGTGTGTGTGTGTGTGTGCGCGTGCGTGCGTGCGTGCATGTGTGTGTGTGTGTGTGTGTGTGTGTGTGTGTGTGTGTGTGTGTGTGTGTGCGTGCGTGCGTGCGTGCGTGCGTGTACAGGACTTGGTTAAAGACGGTTTGATATAGGCCTAGTGTTTGTTATATCTTGCCATATATTACCATTTCTCCTTGGAGGGGGCCCCTTGCATTCAAATCAGCGGCCGGCTGCATGATCGTAGAGGACAGCTTACTAGGCCCCTTGAATTGTTCACCAGGAACAATAGATTCCTTTGTCAATGTGTTTCTCTTTCTCTCCCTGGACAATGCTAGAGGGTCCTTCTGGCTCTCTACACTTAAGAAATGTTTGCAAAATTACACCTCTTTATACGCCTCTCAAAACAAGTAGGCCTAGCCGTGCCAGTATAAAAGTGTGCGAGGTTAAGAAAAATTACTTCAAAGATGCGTGCGTTTTCTCTTTGATAAACATGCACGCTTGCAGTCAGCAATGTCTTCAAACGGAAAATTTGCACCAGTTAAGGGCAGTAAGCAAACCGTGCTGATATGTTACTCCTGTTTTGATATATAGCCTACTTGGGTAAATGTAAAATTAAAACAAAAAGGGGGGGAAAGATAAACATTTTAGAAGAAAGGAACAGAGAGGAAAATAAAATTAAATAAAATAATAATTAAGTAATAAAAATATCAAATCTGGCACTCAAAATGTCAAATAATGACCCACGTAGGGACTGCAGGCGTATATCCTAAAGATTTTAATTAAGCTGATGATGTCCCCTCACATTTCTGATCCTCTGATGGAGGAATATGACATTATGACAGTCAGGCTCGTTCTATGCTGTGAATTAGAGCCATGTTATAATTTATAAGCTGTGTATGTGCATAACGAGCTTATAGCACGGTGCTGCCCACCAGGCCACGGGGCTGACCTCCCCTCCTCCTGATGAATAGGCCCATAAGCAGATGCCCAGCTGTGCCTATCCGGGCCTTCAACAGCATTTCGGAAATCGGTATGATTTCCCTGGGAAAGTTGTCCCACCGCACCGGGACAATTCTCCACACAGTGTCCACCACTTTAACCTGACGTCCAGATTTTAGGCGAAGCTTATTATTATTATTATTATTATTATTATTATTATTATTATTATTATTATCATTATTATCATTATTATTATTATATTGGCACTGGTAATTATCAAGAGTAATTATTCAAATATTTTTTAGAAATCACTATCTGGGGGAAATCATGCGCAGAGCCATGAAAAAGAAGGCTGCAAAGTAGCAAAGCTGGTGTGTGCCTACTGTAGCCTACTTTGCTGCAGTGTTAATTTAGTGTCAAGGAAAGCAAGGCAATCCATACCAGTGCACTTTTTATTTATTTATTTATTTTTATTTTTTTCATTTTTATATATACATTTTCCATCATTTTTTCTTCTTGTTGCCACTGTTTATTTTTATTTAGACATTTTACTTGAAATTTCATTTTAAAAGACAAATGTTCCGCCAGGTTTACAAATGCATGACTTCAAGTGGAATTATGACAGACATAGCATATAGAAAAATGGCACCTAAAGTTTTCTTATCCATGTCCATGGGAATATATTTTCAAAACGTTCTTTGTTCTGTTTTCTCAATTTTTATACATGTGTTTTATCAAATCAGAATCAAAATAGAAAATATCCATGGTGAGGGCTGTAGCCTATCCTCTGCAGAATGGCATGCAACTCTGTCTATAGGGCGGAGAAATATAGCAGACAAGTGACAATGTGTTCCTGCTCCATGGTGCTGAATGGTCACCCCTACATATGGCCTATAGTGTTTTACTCAGCTGTTTGCGACACCTTTTTATTTCATACGACTACGGTAAGGCGATACAGTAGCCTGCATTTTCCATTCGCCGTTTGAAACTACAATTATATGAGACCGTGTGTGCGCATGTTAAATCATATCTGAATTGTACGGTTGATTTTCATAAACACCACGGAGCAAAAACAGGTTTCTCCTTATAATATACATTCAGGCAGGAATAGTCTCAAAAGTATAGAAAAGATAAATTAATAACAGGAGTCATAATTTTTAACATGGTGTTGGTGGCAACACATTAAACTCTTCCACGGCACGTCCCTTAATGTAATTCAAACGCACAGGAATATTTTCCCAGCGTACCTCAAAAGTCCAGGGGCCGCAGCTCGCACAACTGGGGCCGACTCTCCTCTCTCTTTTGTTGGGGCTATTGTGGGGGGCTGCGTGTTGGGATTGGGGGTGTAATGAGGGGGCTGCGACCCCCCGATGGGGGTGCATTTGCTGTCCAAAGACCGTTAGACAGTGGCTGAATGAATGGGGCCTGAATGTCATTGTAATGCACAGGGACAACTCCCCCTTCATTCAGCTTAAGATGTGGAGGCCGCTAAGCTCGGCAGAGGGAGAGATGAGGGGAGAAAAGCAACTGCAATTGAATTCAAAATCTCTCCATCTTGCTCTCTCTTTCCTTCGTCGTGCCTGAGGAGAGGCACGGAGGCTATCTCCACAAAGTTAGGCGTTGTGCTGCTGCACTTGCATTTGTTTCCTGTGATGAGGGCCTGCGATTGCACAGAATGAAGAGAAGATGTGATGGACCTATACAGTGTGGCGCATAGCTGGAGGATACCCACAGCGACGAGAGTAAGAAAATGAACAAAGGATTAAGGTTAAAGCCGGCGTGGATTTATCAGTAGCCATTTGGACAGAGGACCCTTTCCTGTAGCAGGTGGCCTTGTTACTGTAGCCAGTATTATTAATGTATTTTTTTGGTATTTATGGCAGTGGGAAGCCAATCGACCTATAGGCCTAAGAAACGACGTCTATTAATTGACTCACAATAATGGAAATGCAAGGGGCTTGTTTTGAGATGTAGATTGCAACGGAGGTTCGTGTGAAACAAAAGGCATGCCTGTTAAAATACTTAATAACCACATTCGTTTGAAAAAGACCAAATTTGCGATTCTATAGTCACGATAATTGAGAGTAAAAGAGCAGCGGTTTCATCCCAAATATCGCTTAGGGTTCCCTCTCTCCATCCCTTTGTTCAACCAACAGTGGGTGGTAGAAAGAGGCTGCAGAAGGAGGGAGAAACATTTGAAAACCCAATGACATTTTCTTCAGGGGTAGAAATCAATGTCTTACTGTAGGAATTTATTGGAACAATGATGGTGTGGCATCAAATGGCTATGCTGATTTATGTTAATGTTCATACATGTTATTCAAGGAAACCATAGACTCAGACTGCTATAAAAAAAAAAAACAAAAACAAAAAAAACAAAAACAAACGGTGGCCTATTTGGCTAAACAGGCCCGCTTTTGGGTGTACTTGCAGAGATTTTTTTTTAAAAAATATATATGTGTATATATATATATATATATGCATATATGTAGAAAAGCCAGGTCAGTCTAGTAATAGCCAACCGATTTGTTGACATGCTAGTTGAAGCACCAAGAATGTTTTTTGGAAACTGTTTAAAATAGATAAGCTGGCATTGTGAACCTTGACACTGAAACAGAACAAAAAGCCGCGCCTTTGCCTTTAGCCAAGAATATAGGCTAGTAGTCTAAGAAAAATTCTTGACCTGCATTTTGAAGGGCAGAGCAACCTGTAATACCCCAGGCCACAAAAACAAATCAGCAGGTAGGCTGCCACTTAGGCTAACGCTGCTTAAAGTAACCGAAATAGATCCATGCATCCATGTCGTAGCCCAGAAGCTGTGTGCTGTTATGATTAGACTATTCTGTTTACAATAACCTAATACATGGAGAAGTTACTTAAAATTTCATCAGTCAAGGTAGCACTGTCAAAAGTAAAAATAAATGCAATGCAGAATGTTTAGTCTAGCTCAGAATATGCACAGCGCTAGATAGATACTAAAGGTTGACTTTCATCTTCACCTTTTAGACAAAAAAGTGGAGTGCTGCACACTGCAGTGACAGTGATGTGCCATTAGGCCTGGGCATCTGGGATCACAAGGTCCACAGGCCTGGGCAGGATCATCGTGAGTAAATAGAAATACTGTATTCCTTTGCAGGTTTTGGAAAAACACATTTACAATAAAAATGTGAATGCTGCATGAAATTCTTATTTCCAAAATAAAGAGGCTGCTGTGCTCAGAGGCCTTTAGTTTGCACTATGGATTTAATGGAGGGTAAAGCCAGCTAAATTCAGATAACCACCATTTTATTTGCAGTGTAGTGTTTCCCAGCTTTTTGCTGAGATACATCTGAGATATTCCATATTCAGGATAAACGGGGATATAAAACATAATACCGTTTTTCTGAAAGCATAAATGTTTTTGTTTATGGCAGTGGTTGTTTGCCTGATCATAGTTCACTGGAGATCATAGTTGACCCAGTTTTATTTACCACAATTTTATTGTTTTGGATCAACAAATTAACCTCTGGACATATTCCTACTTTGGGGGGAAAATCACTACAGGCTACCAGTAGAGTATAAACGCGTATAGGCGACTGTAGAGATAGCATGTTATTTTAGCCTGCTCTGACGGCCTATTCGCATCTGTTAGTAGAAGCTAACCACAGAATTTAACTATTATTTGTACGCATAAACAGTATGTCTGCCCCGGTGCATGCATGCATGACGCGCTGCAGAAAGTCAGGCCGGTGTTTTCAAGGACATTTGGGGCTGATGAGGATTTGGTTTTAATGGGGGGAGGGGGGAGACTTGGGCCCCGGGCCATGACGTCATTGTGCGCCCATGTAATCCTCTTGCGCTGAAGCCCAATCAGCAGAGACTCGCAATTGTCTGGGATGGGAAGAGAGGGGCGCTCTAATCCGGGAGACAGTGGATCACACAGCCCGAGAGAGAGAGAGAGGAGAGAGAGAGAGGGGGGCATGCATCCAGGGCTGGATTGTGCCTGAAATGGGTCAGATTAAAAAGACACGAACCAAGAGGAACCGAGTGACTCTACATGGAAAGGGGACCCTTTTGAAGAGAAAGAAGGCATTTTTCCACTTCAAACACGAGAAAATCAGCGCCGCGACTATGCCAGCTTATAGGGATATGCTAGAGTGCTATGTGGCGCATAGCAGAACGACTTCCCTTTTTTCCAGATAGAGCCTAATTTAAAAGTAGCCTTCCATAGTTTGTCAACTGCATGAGACGAGAGAGGAAACATCGCGCGTTTTGTCCGAGGGCGTTGATTATGGACAAGAGGGGGAACTGCATACAAGCCAAGTTAAATGGAACATACCGCTCACAGTGGGATGTATGTCTTCAAACAAATAGTGTTATACTGTGCTGCCTTCGGTTTGTTTTTCATTCTTGTCTTTGCCTGTTGGGTCAGGCTAAGGTGGTAAATTGAGTGGTGTTAAGGAAGGACAAAGCGAGAACCTATAGCCTTTCAGCTGTCATTTCTATACAAGGTAATCTGCCAACAGATGCGTAAAGGCGCACAACTGCAGAATATGAGAAGAGAAGTGTTGCATGTTGGTAGATGCTATGCTAATAGCTAGGCATGCTTTTCCTAACATATTTTGATCATGGACCATTCTGTATTCTTGCTGGTGGAGTTTAATGTCGAGCTATGGCGCAGTGATATCAATATTCCTTTGCGCAGAGTCTAAAGACACGTTGGAGATGGATTGTTGTCGCGCGCATTATTGCTGGAGTAGGCTATAAATCGGCTTTAGATTTGTGTGTTTGTGTGTGCGTGTGTGTGTGTGTGTATGTGTGTGTGTGTGTGTGTGTGTGTGCGTGCGTGCGTGTGTGCGCGTGTGGACGCGCGCGCGCTCTTGAAAATCGGCTTTGGGTTTGTTTGTGTATATGTGTGTGTGTGTGTGTGTGTGTGTGTGTGTGTGTACGCCGGAGGGCGCGCACGGAAACGGGAGCTGTACTTAAGTCGCAGTCAAGACTGGCATTCTCCTTGAAGGCAGATGCTGTAGGTTTGAGCATGTGGAAATCACACAGGGTCAGTGGTTGTTGGCTTGGGTTCATGGTGCTCCTGTCAGCAGGATGGGAAAGGCGACTTCTTGAAGGGTTGTCACTCTGCGTGTTCACAGCGGACCTTGATTTAATGTCCATACAATTAAGGCACGCGGTGAATGCCAAGAGAGGAATCTACACAGCATCATGCTTCAGTTCCTATTATCAGGCTGCAAGCTTCAGGCTGTAGCTGACTGTTTTAACCCTTTACCGTTCAAATATAGGCCCAGGCTGCCAACCATAGGACAAAACTGCTGTTTGCTACTGTGTGTGTGTGTGTGTGTGTGTGTGTGTGCGTGTGTGTGCGTGCGTGCGTGCATGCGTACGCGCGTGTGTTTGAGTACATGCGTGCGTGCCGGTGCGCGCATCGTGCCTCTGTGTGTGTGTGTGTGTGTTGCTTTGATTGGGTGGGCGCAATGCGTACTTTAATACTTTACATCAGAAAATTAGGCCATCGGCATTTATGTTTAGTCAGAGACTCTGTTTTAATGCCAAAGCTGTGGAATCAGTAATCGTACAGACTTCAACAGAAATGCAGAATGCAGTGCGCAGGATATCACAAAGGCTTACGATAGCAACTGGACCTTCGTCGAAAAGGGACAACCGGCCTACCAATTGGTTTTAACTAGAAAACCCGCGGGTATCTTTGGAATGAATGGCATTCATCCCTACACCTTTTCCAGTCCCACAGAGCTTTATAAATGATCCAGGATATGGCGAAATGGTTGCTTCCTTTTCACGTGAGGTGTAGTGTCGGTTTTGGCTCTTTGGAGTGAAATTAACTGCATCGTCAGACGAAAGGCCTGGAAAGCGGGCTAGCAGATATGCTACAGTAGATTGAGAATAAAATAAAACCATAAATCAATCCAAAATATAGACCAGACCAAGGCGGCACTTAAAATAATGTTGGATGCACCGACCGTAAGGCTGTATACAATTTACAAACAGTCCTACAGTACAGACATTGACTATACTGGGTTTTATCAGTCCACTGATTGTAAAACGTAACCTTTATTGTAATCAAACCTTGTCGGAAGCCTTTATTTAGTCCTATTTATTACAAAAGTGTTTTATCTTGGCCGTTTTGAATATTTTATTAAATGTTAAAAAAAGCCTTTGATAACTTAGACCTCTCTATGGGCTATATGCCCAAACGCGGTCGGATAAAATGACAAAAAATAAGATATTTTAAGAGGAGAGGAAAAAGTAGTCTAATATCTGGAATCCACCATACCTACACGCTGTGGCTCAAACCTCCGGCCTACAGGCTGGAGACAGCCTCAGAGGAGAAAAACTGACGTTGGCTGCGGCGTTGGCCGGACAGAGTCAACATATAGAAATATAAGTGATTCAATGCCACCTACAGGCGTCCTTTTGATAACGCATCAGTGAAGCTATGGTCTAATGTTGTAAATAGGTTGAGGACTAACAGGCTATCATAATTGACTCTGGTTTATTTACAGCGTATGTGTTTGTAGATAATAATAAAGATAACAAAAAAAAAAAAATACTCGCACTTTCTACCATGTATTCTGGCTACTCTGTTATATCATTTACGGAGTTTCGTCTGTCATTCCACATTCCAGTTTATAAACAGGGCAATAGATAAAAATAGAATAACCTGCTTAACTAGCAGTAGTCTAGCTGTAACCCGAAATATTTCATCTTTGATTGGGCGCTACAGATTGGAAACGTTTTAAAATAATTATTGAAAATAAAACAGCCCTCTTTCCACATCATACAAGCAGGTTCTCATGTTAGAGTCAAGTTCATAATTTCCTCTAATTGTTTTTAACTGATAATTAGGATTAAAATGTCCTGCCTGATAAATAATAATAATAAAAAAGAACAAAATAAGCCAGTGTATAAACAAAACATAACCAAGCTGGATTAATGTATTAATTAATGTTTCCTTTCAACATATACAGTAGGACAAAAAAATTGGAAGCTTGTAAACTTGCTACCTTAGTCTTAAGTAGAAACTGGTTTAAAAGAATCTTTCAAAATATATGGGTCTGTTCAATCATGAATTCTAACACTGGGAAAAATGGGAATAATGTTAAAGTAAGATCTTGGTCATATATATATTTGTGCTCACTATTTGTCTGGTACTGTGAGCTGCAGATTAATACAAGTCTATAGAGCAGACACAATGACAGGGGTAATGTTGTCTTGTTTTATTATTCCTCAGTTGGATGCATGCTCTGTATTAATGTGACAACAAATAAAGCCTGAGTTGAACTGAATTATCTCCTTGTTCTTGTGATTTTTTTTTTTTTTTTTTTTTTTATGAGAAAGGTTACATGGCAGAGTTACGTCAAATTTTGTATCTTGCATGCCATATCTGCTGTATTACAAGTGAACTGAATTTTATAAAAATTGAGTAATGTAAGCTTGATCTTCCCATAATCTTGTGAGATACATTTGCCTCGGACATATAGGGACTGCCTCAATAATGCAACTCCAGCTGATCCCTACTGAGGAGGATTAATTCTTTTTGGAATCATATGGATCCCTGAGTGGCACAAAATGCTATCACACTACAATCATATCCATGATAACATGACATAATCCTCATTTCATAAACGATCATCCACAGATAGTGTCCCTGGACTCTCGAATTTGCTTCATTGTGTGACTGGAACGTCCCATCAGCAGTGCCTTCAAATGGGAAAATCAGCACCACGGAGAGCTCCCATCAAGTTACAAGGACAGGAATCTTTTGACAGCTGTGGGCAACAACCTTACATTATAAACCCATTTTGACTACAAAAACTATGTTACATATTTAGGATGTAAAAGTGTGTGTGCAAGGGCATCTCACACTGGAGACTGTGAAGTGTGGAAGTAGCCTCTTTTGCCCAACGTGTAATGCTGCTCTCGATCCACAATCTCCAGTAATTTTTAAATGAAAGCTGGCAACCAGAAAAGTCGAAAACTGTGTACTTTTATGTGGTGACTCTTATGTTTTCAGATAAAATGCATTTTTAAAATACCACAGAGATATCCAAGCCCATTGCATCTTACAGTACCTGTGCAGTCTGTTCTTGTTTAGGCCAGTTTAGCACAGGACAACAAATACAGCTTCTTTGGTAACAAGTGTTTTCATAGAGCTTTAGATGGCCAATGGTAGCTGTAGGGGCTGTATGCTGGAAACTAAAGGGCAAAAGGAAACAAGTGCAGCCAAAACTTTCACTGATATTAATGCATAGGGGCAGGCTTATCCTTTAGATAAGGTCACGGCTGTTGGTTGTAGACTTACAAAAGGGAATTCAAGAGATCAAGACAAAGTAATTGCTGAATGGACAGTTTATTAAGGCTTGATTTCTTCTATAAAGATAAACCAAGATAGATCTTTTGAACCATTACAGGTTTGTTATGCCACTACAATTGTGGTCTATAAGATAATCAATTTTTTATTTATCTTTAATATTTTATGTCATTACTCCTTTTGTAGTGTTGATACATATACTTTCTTGGCTAACCTGACATGTCTTTCTATTGCAGCAAACATCTTCAGACAGTTATCATTAACGTGCATGTTAAGCCCTGTACTATAATCACAACCAGTTCATGCTTCCTGAGGCAAAGACCACTGTGGCTGCGACTCAGTCTTCGGTGGCATCTTTAGCTTCTTGCCTCCCCCTTAATCTGCACTAGTTGCAAAGAGCGGCATTGGTGAAGGAAAATATCCGTAGGGCATTCACCATATTGCTTGGACCAACCATGCTCTCAATTAGCGCAGGTAAAGGGGAGGAGACGGACAGGGCAGGATCCTGTTTTAGAGGTTTATGGTCAGCTCTCCAATTACAAGGGATACACTGGCCAGGTAAAATACAAAGCAGATATGCTTCAAATATCCAGGAAAAAAAGGTCGTTTAACACATTCACACTGGACTGACCTCAGCAAAGTGCAGTACTTCTGCCATCTCAAAATTATAGGGGGTATACGGCTAGATCTGACAGACTCAAGGTAGATTATAAACCATAAACATATAATCTGAAAAGATAAGACTACTAATTATGTGAATGAGACCACATTACCTGAACATGTTTTAACTGTCACTCACTGTTACATCTCCATCAATTCAAATATTTCAAAAAATTGTGACTTGGGATTTGAATTGATTTGGGTACCATGAAGCTATATGTCAGGATTTGAACTTTCTCACACAGACACACAAACTTAAAATCTAGGAATGATCCCCCGGCATGTAGAAGACAACCATGCCTATTTGCAATATTCATATCTGCATCACTGTTATCTTGCATTCCACAAAACATCAAAGTGACAGTTTCAACTAATTGAGGAGAGACGACCTGCTGGTCTTGAATGTGCTACAATCAATCTCCATTCTGGCTTTGCATGTTCTGAAATCAGTGACACGAGAACAAGGGGACACTGCCATTTAAAGGACCGTAAACTGTAACATTGCCACTCTCACCTCATAATGAAGCTGCAGGATGTATAATATTTTAACATGTCCAACGGACTAACGATATTGCAGGTTTCCTTGCATTGGCTCACACTTCATTTAGTGACTTTGTGTTTTTTAATCTCCAATCCCCAGCCACTTTCCATTCCATAACATATCTGAAATTACTGTATCATAATCAATGGTTTCAATCTAGGACAAACAATCTATTTTTTTCGCAACAACAACCAAAAAACACACAGAAACCACATTTCATTCTTGTTTTTTTTCTTACTCTTGATAGTAAATCAGTTACATTAATTTTAGGTTATACATTTTTAGGCTTTCTCCATGACTATAGGCTCCTACGTTAAAGCTTAGCATTACAAACAACATGATAGACTTAGCAAAACCAAATTTGAGGGGAAAAAAAACAAAACAAAACAAAGGATTAAGACAGAATGATGGTGAATGGACAAAAACGTGAACCCTCCCCCCGTTTTTTGGAACAAGAACGCAAAAGCAACAATTCACTCAAACGTAGCAGTAACATTATTACATAAGTCTGATTATAAAACAATTTAAAATGGTGGATGCGACAATTCTCTCAGACTGGATTGCGTACACAAACAGAATCTCCTGATGAAACATACAAAAAACCCCTTCAAGACAAACATCGAAAAGAAACCAAAGCAGAGGGGTGTGAAGGATGTCAATAGTACAATTTTTGATTTAAATGGTGAGTTCTGGTTGTGGAGGACACATCAGTTATTTCCTTCCCAGAGGCCTTTGCAATTCCTCCTCTGAAATGTCTCAAGTCCCGTGTGACTTCACACTATCCCTGATTTCTCCAGCACTGTCACTGTTAGAGCGGTTCTTTTGAGAAGTCACCAATAACTAGAAAACAAAACATTAAGGCTCCAGAAAACAGGTTTCTGAAATGAAAATTGTCAGTAGTAAGCCAAAAAATAGAGATTTTGTTGATCTGAATGAAAAATAGATAAACCATTGAAGTTTTATTATCGCACAGTTCCAAGTCTGACATTGCCTTTGGGATCCTCCAACACTGTTGGCACAGTTAAACCTCTGAAGTATGGCAATGTTGCCCCCAAATGGACAAATAGGGGCAGGACACATCAGTTCCTGATTGTACTGGAATATAAAGTGGCAGATTTTTTTCTCCATGGTGCAGTCAAACCCTGATTCAATTGGAAAGAGGAGGGGGCAGGGGCAGGAGAGAGAAACCCAGTCTGACGAGAGAAGAGTACGAGATGGTAAGAACGGGAAGAAAAAAAATCTTAACTAAAGTGTGGTGGTGGCTAGGGTAATACATTAAATCAGCTTGTTATCCCTGCACAAGAGGTGGGTGGTACATGGGGCAAAAAAGCACAAGTCTCAACGATGGCAGAGATTCACCAGGATTAAATAGAAAACAAAAGAAGGGCTTGGTTGTATTTTCATATTCTTCTGTCTCTTAAATCACAAGTCCTAGTGTAACTGTTGATCAAGCCAAGGATAAATGTCTTCTATTGTTTATTCCTGTTCTGGCGCTCCTGTTGGGGAGGAAACAGAAAATTGACATTAGACATTCAAACAACACATAACAGCATGGTAAAATTACATGTCATCCTACTGAATAGAGGTCTATGTTATTTGGCAGTGATAAAAAGATGAAATCTGAATTTCCTTGCATCTATACTGTGTCAGGAATGCAAACAATCAACAGCAATTAACTGATGTCAACTAAAGCATAATCCTAATGTGATATTCAAGAACACTGACAAGAAAATGTGAAAAGAAGGTTCTTTACCTGATCCAACCGAGAGCGGTTCTGTATTGGAGCAGGTTCAAAGGTCTGTCAAGACGAGTAGATATGGGGAAAGATGGAGATAACAGGAGTTAGTCTAGCAAAACCACAGCACAATCACATGATCACAAGAAAAGAAAGACAACTACACATGCTACATGGATGCACCTCTGTTGCATTCTCCTCAAAAATGCCACCCACATTGTGGTGAGATTGGAAAATATATGGAAAGAGGTCAAAGGCGTGTACTCACCTTACGCACCTCCTCCTCTTCTTCCTGTCTCTTCTCGTAGTGGGAAAAGTCATCAAAGATGGAGGTGGTGTGTTTGTAGGTGGCGATGATCTTGAGCACCTGCTTGGCCTTTTCCAGAGGAACCTCCTGGGTGTCGCGGGAGTTGGTCACTGGCTTGTTGTCATTGTTCTCCAGGCGGATGTGGCGCAGTTGGCTATTAGGCACGTCCTTAACAAACAACCAGTCCACATCAAACTTGCCCTTCCACTTGTCTTGCGCCCATACACCAGCACTGGTGCCGTAGTCCACTGGTGAGCGCATCTCTGCCACGCCGCAGAAATGACCACTGCCATTGACACTGAACAGCAGGTATACAGGACCTTTACCGTTCATGGCCCGGAAGGCTGAGTCCAGCCGCTTGTTGCCATGTTCTGTGCTGCACCAGATGGAGTACTTGATGGAGCGATGGATATCATCCTCAGAGTAGCTCTTAATGATGAAAACACGGCCATTCTTCAGATTCCATTCAAACTCCTTGGGGTTGTAGCTATGGGCGGCGCGCAGCTTTTCCAGCACTGGGTGGGATTCTCCACCAGGTCCCAGGCTGGATGAAGTTGGGGGGCCATTGTTCCCACTACCAACCATTCCATCACACCACTACCCTCAAGGCCAGGGCCACCCTGCCCATAACCTAGGTTACGATTGCGTGGGGCGACCCAGCGGGTCTGGGGTGGTGGGGGCTGAGTGTGGTTCTGATAGGGCTGCGGTGGTGGCTGGTGGTGTTGGTGATGGGGGGGCTGGGGCTGTAAGGCCATAGGCTGCATCTGTGGCTGCACCAAAGACTGGGGAGGGGGAGGCTGCATGGGTCCTTGCTGCATGGGAGGCTGAGGTGGCATGGCATGGGGCAGGCCAAGGGGCTGCTGCTGCTGTTGCTGCAGTTGAGCTGTGGCCACTTTAGTCACCGGCCCCTTGTCCCAGGTGCCAATGTTTATGTTGTGTTTGATCGGTGGTGGGGGCAGAGCTCCCCCCGGGGTTGGCATGCCTGGCTTCACCTTGGCCTTCAGCTGTTGGGGCTTGGCTGGCTTACTGGCAATGGCCGCCCAGGAAGTGGGTTTGGGTGGAGGCATGCCAATAGGCGTGGCCCCATTTCCTGTGGCTGCCACTGCAGGTCCACCAATCACAGAACCAACAGCTTTGACCCCTGACCCCTGACCAGTGACATCCCCTCCAATCTTCAAGCCGACCATACCCTGCTCCAGGCTGTTCATACCAGGCGCCTTGTTAAGGGTGTCACTGTGAAAGCCCGTCTGACCATCAGGCACCAGGGTGCCCCCCAAAGAGCTGGGAGGATAGCTGTAGCTGCCACCATAGGCTGAACTTTGAGTCTGCTGGCCCTGGGAGCCACTGGTGCCCCAGGCAGAGAAGGCAGGATTTTCAGGGAAAAAGTTAAACCTGTGAGGGTAGATGCTGCTGCCGAGGCCCCCCGGCTGGCCAAACACTGTGTCTGGCATGAAGTGATGGTCTCCATTACTCAACGGTCCATAGGGAGTGAGGTATGGAATGGGAGGGTCTCCACCGGTGGACCAGGGGGCCTCGCTGAGGGGGTAGGGAAATCCAATGGAGGGGGCGTAGTAGCTGGACAGGTAGGGGTCAGTGATGGACTGGTAGCTGTTGTTCTGGATGCATGGGAGTCAGCAAAACCACAAAATTAGCAAATGGCTTAGAGTTTGATATAAAACCATTAAATTAAACATTTCTAGACAACAGTAAACCATACTGCAAGCATATATTCATTTGATATTATTTTCAGGTTTTAAAAATAAGCTTTCACAAATTCACCTGCCTGGTGAAATTAGATTAAATAAATGTACTGTTAACAACAGTATATTGCTATTTGTTTATTATATGTCAACAATATTCTTGATCAGAAATGGTATTACTTCTTAAGAAAGAGTTCTTGAGCTTTACCTGAGTTGACTGACCACTGAGGTATGGCTCAAAGTCATTGTCGTGGACAGTCTCCTTCTGATGCAGTGAACCATTTTGCACTGCAACAAAACAGAATCCCATAAATATACGTAAATAGAGATTTGTGAACTATGTGCACAGACTGATTTATTAAAGGTTCAGATAGCAACAGTTGTTTCAGCTATCATCAGGCGATGTTTGCAATCCAAAGCCTTGGTCATACTGCAAGACTATTCAAATTTTGCGCACCAAGGGCAGATCAGCAAACAACTGGTCGGCTTGCAGTCCTGTTAGGAGGCTGTTCACACTACACAACAGTGCAAAGATGGGCACGAACATGAAGACAAAGGATCACACACTGCACTATTCAGTCATTCAAAAACACTTTACCCTTGGTTCAGAACAGATCTCTGTAATTACAGTCACAATCAACTGTTTACTGCTTCATTGTGCAGAAGCTAAATTTACAGTCATATTACCAATATATTCTCAAGAGAAATCATTACATTTTGACACATTGCTATTTTATATAAAGCTTATTCCTCCAAATGAATTTGCAAAGCAATTTATCAAGTGTGAAGCAAACACAACAGGGAGTGTTCCTAGTGAGTAAGCCGTTTATTTGAATGGTCAAAGGACCCCCCGCCCCCCACGCGCCATGATGATTAGGATGGTCCAGTCAGTCTTAGAAATGACAGTAAAATAGTCTGAGACTTACCCCTATTTTGTAAGCATTCATAATTTATTTGGTTAGCTCCAATAACACTTGAAACTGAACAATTAAGTAAACAACAGAGTGACATTCAGAGGATAAGATCACATAGCAAAGCAACTATTTATGCTAACCATATGAATTTATGCTAGCACTCCATTTCTATCTGGGACCATTTTATTTGAAACAGCTACAGAAATACACCTGTCAAAGGCGGTAATCAGCTGACAATACTGGTACTCAATCATCATATATGTCCCAGAGTGTAAGTGCATGTCTACCTCTCAAAAAACAGCCCCAACAGCCCAGGCAGCACCCTGGCCCTTGAGACAGGCCTAACCTGGAAGTGAGTCAGAGTATGGCCTGCTGCCAACAGCCATGACTACAGGTTAAGGGTGAGTCAAAATCTGTTTGCCATTCTGCCACTGCTGACAGCTATGGCAAACGAGTGTCATCTCCAACATCATAAAAAATGAAACGATTAAACGACAAGTAATGACAACACTGTTATCATCATCAACTGACGTCAGCAAGGAACATCATCAATGAAATACCAGTAAATCATACAACTGGGGCAGGTGATGGGGATGCAGAAAGAGTGGTAACCACAAAATTCAAATGGATGTTTTACATCCAAGTCATTCATCAATCATACAACTCTCACAACAGGGCTGGCACAGCAATAAACTCATGTACAGGGTGCACTGCTGGTGAGGTTCCTCAGACGACCAGATCATATTTCACCAAGCGACAGAGACTGAGCCAGTTCGATGGTAAGAACATGTCAGAGATGAGCACCATGGACAGCTTCATGTCATGGATATAATCTATAAACATGACATTTTGGCCACAGGGGCAAGTGGATTTTAAAATTCATCAGCCCCTTTCATATGACATTTGATAGACATATGACATTTCATCTGCTTCTATCCAAAGCACACAGTCCACGTGTCTACCCTGTTAGCAATGATGGGCCCAGTGGGCATCAAACCATGACACTGTTTGCTCCATGTTCAGCTGGCCGAGCTAGGACTACATATTCACTATGTAACCAGTAAAAATGACTTTGGAAGGAGAAATAAGCCTCGGGTATGGCTAGTTACCACCCAAAGTGGCATGTAGGGGAGATTAACCTGCCAGCCATAGCCTATAGTTAATGTATATTATTCACCCACCTAGTCTTGTAAGTCAAGCTTTGTCAAAGCCCATAAAACACACTCTAGCCATTTCTCAACATGTGGTGTAGCCTGGTAGTAGTGGATTCCCAGGCCTTCTGAAGTATCAGTGGATACTAGCCATCTATACATCTTATACTCCCATCTTATTTGAGCAACTAGTGTAAGTAACAAAGATCTGACTGAAAAGATAAGCCCAAACTAAATAGCAAATCCTTTTCTGAAACACACCAACTGTTGTTATCTATTCAGTCTCTTGTGATATGCTACAACTCACCTTTAGATGCTTGTCCCTTTGATCTCTGCATCCATGTTGAATCATGCAAAGAAAAAAAGGAGACGTCATGATCTTTTTCAGTGAGTTTAACATTCAGTGCATAGGTTGTGTCTGTAGCTAACCATCAGACCACAAGACTACTTCCTGGACACAGACAATGCAAAATACTGACTTACTCTATAGTATGGGAGTGTAAAAAACTTGGAGATATATGGTAACAAAAAATATCAACGCTTTTAGCGTGTTATACACTTTGGTGTGTAACTTCAATCACTCAACTGGCTAACGTTAATATACAAACTTCCTCGCTATCTACCCCGTGAAATGGCTTTCCTAAAGCAAATAATATAGCTTACAGTTTGCCATCACACGCTGCAAACACTGGGAGAGCCTCAACACCATGCAGTTATTAGTGAAAATGTTCCATGGACAGTTGTATTTCAGATATTAGCCTGAGCCTAAATAAATGATTTAGCGTTAGCTGTGGAAATAAAGTGTCCAAACCGATGTTGGATGAGTTTTTCCACGCTGGTGACACAGGCTTATGCCTTCAGGCATGGATAATTTTCACAGCTGTGTACATGCACACGTCCAAATACCTTTTTCATTAATGTCCAGTGCTACATAGCCGTTCCACGGAATGCGGCTAACTTGCTAGCTACATACACCGGCCAACATTAATGGCTAGCTGACACTCCCAAGGAATAGCCATGGCCCCATAAATCGTTAGCAGATTAGCTAGCTTGCAAGCTCTATACAGGCGAGGTGCATCGTCCTTCCTACCTGAGGGTCAATGCTTGTGGCAGACATAATTCATTAAGCAAGTCCCTGGATTCCCACAGAGCCTGAGCTTGTGACTGGATTTCAAGCCCCGTGTTCTGAGAGCAAGTTCACTGCTCAGTTATAGTTAGCTATCTGGCTAGTTATGCCGCTTAGCTTGTGGCTAGTGGTAGCTTGCGCTAGCTCAGCTGTGTATTTTCCGTTGTGCACGTATCCCAACTTCCACAGTTCAAGTCTGTCGCCTCGGATTCTCTGTCCGAAAGCAATCAAGTCCCGGTATACTTTCAAATCAACGTTTTGTGACGGCCAAACTGAACTTGCGAGTCTTGTATATTTCTGTCCTCGGTCGCTTTTTACTTTGTCTTTTTATTCCAGAGAGATCCCTCCTCAGTTACGTTACCGAGAAGCCCTGTACACTTCCCCAATGGCCGCTCCATCCGGGCTTTGAGTCGCTGCTTTACGTCGATCACCGCGAGCTGGCAAAAGTTTCAAGTATCCTGTAGCTGTCCTGATGTGAGGAGCGCACGAGATTGGACATTTAATACACTAATAAGAAAATTATGAACGGACGCAAATCATAGATGCTGACATCCCAAATTAGAAAAACATGGAAAATGATTAATACACACAGCTCGTAGATGTCGACATCCCGATTTTAAAGGGAACGCTGTGTCTTTACATTGGTATAGGTGCGACAGTGTTTTTCTTTTTTTTTTTTCTTTTTGTTGTGTGGTCTTAATTGACCCCAGGAACTTCAGACACTACTACTTTATCCTGCAATCTACCAGATGTTAATATCAGTAAATCTCTGCCAGAGTAAATGTAGACCCTGACAGAACAGAAGTACAATAATGTCATGCATTTTGGAAGCAAATGGCCCGTACAAACCTATAACATATAAAACATATAAGTCTAAATGCCCCCTTTAGGAATGTTGGCCTATATCAATATTAAGTACTGTGATATCACCAGAGATTTTTTTTTTTTTTTTTTTTTTTTTTTTTTTTTTTAATTACATCAAGTACAGTAAGGTCAAAATAACCAATAGACCTGCATAAATAATCTGGCGCTCTAGGTTATAGCAGAAGCGAGAGACAGAAATCCTGTGACGCCTATATTTCCATAATGTTCAACAAGCTACGCATATGTTCAAATTCACATTGCCTATGTCATTCCCAAGTGTAACATATAATATGTGTGGAAGTTCAAACACGTCCCAAAAACTCAAATGGGGTACAGTAGATTTAGGACCGGGAACCCCAAACTTTAATGACAGGTATCCCCACAGAGGCCAGAAGAGCATTCACTCCATCACAATAAGGTTTTCTCAGTGCCATGTGGATACAATTTTAATAAACTGAGATTTACACAGATTATTGTCATAGTTATTTAAGTGTGATCATGATTTTAACTGCTCAGATTAGTAAAAATGTGGGTCTCTTTGCTGCACTAAGTAGGTTCAGGCTAGTTGTAGTTTCTATCTCTGACCACCAGGGCGTCGCTGTGAGAAAACTCTGTCAAAGGTCAAATCCTCACAAATTACAACCTAGGGTGTTATTCTCAGGACAAGTTGTTCAAACTGTGGCACATAAGAGGGTGGATCATTTCCCGGCTTCTTTGCCTCTCTACAACTTTTACTTGTCTGATCAACATATAATCACAAGAAAAACAATCTGTATTTCTAGGCAAAAATTTTAATGTCATAAAATTTTTTAACTTTTGTCTGTAGGCTAGGGCACCTCGGATTCTTACATCTTGAATTGTTCGTCAATTTCCTGTAAATGCACGAGCTCATTATTGTTATTGTTTTTTAATCATTCAGTTCATCCAGTCTCCTCATCATCACTCATCTTAACAATGGAGCAGTCCCTTAGGCCTATAGGAAAGGGAATGGGTTAATTTTTCTCATCTAACAAGCAGGATATTACACTATATTGTAATTATATAGGCATTTTGGGATGGCTGTAACAACAGCACAATAATCCTATAATTTTCCTGTGAAGACTTATATGCTAAATGCTGTGGTCAATAGGGTGCTTTATGGTATTATGAAACCCAACTATCGTATATGCTATCATATAATATAACTTAAATATCCATTATGTTGTAGCTTTATAGGCCTACCGTAACCTAACATATCTTAAGGGATTAGGTCGTCGGGATTAGGCCTACTATATAGTTTTTATTTGCAAGGGGCGGAGCAGAATGGTTTGTGCAGGCTGTCTTTCATCCCAGGGATCAATGAGACTGCATTCTAGCACCCAGTGACTTTTCTGGAAAGCAGCTTCATGTAGACCACTGCGCAGGCCACCCCGGCGGATTATAGTATTTCAGCGGGTGCCCTGCGCTCACCCTCAGTGCGCACTCCACTATGGAGCGCAAAAGATATGACTGGCACAGGACAAGAGGAAGAGGACCAATCCGTATGCCCCAGAATGATGGATGACAGGCGCACTATGCTGCACATCCTTGAGGAGCCTCAGATGCGACGGGAGAGAGAGAGACTCCGAACTTTTCAAAACTGGCCTGCAGACGCGCCAGTCACCTCTGGAGACCTGGCCAAGGCAGGCTTCTTCTTTCTGGGCCCCGGGGATAAAGTCCAGTGTTTCTGCTGTGGTGGGATTTTAACATACTGGGTACATGGGGATAGCCCGACCGCCGAGCACAAGAGGCATTTCCCGACTTGTAGTTTCATACTGGGGAGAGCCGTGGGGAATATTCCGCTCCTGGGATCCTCGGACTCTGTGGACGGTCAGCTGCTGAGCCAGCTCCAGAGGATGACTGTGGATGACCAAGGGGCGGCCGGACAGGCAATCTACCCGGAGATGGAGGAGGAGGACTCCCGGCTCACCACTTTCCACAACTGGCCCACCGGTGCTTCAGTGCAGCCTGATGTTCTTGCCAGAGCAGGATTTTTCTACACAGGTGCACACTGGCTCACCAAGGCCTTGTTGAAAATCTTGTCTTCTGATCATTTACTTTCTTCAGTGTTTATTATTTTATGAGCAGCATTAGCAGTGAAATGTTCAGAATTGAGCTTTGGTCCCTGCTAGAGACCCCTCTTTGTGAGAGGGGTAATGGTACAATTGTTCTGCTGACTCATGAGGTTGTGGACAGAACAACCTGGACAGAGCTAGGGCTGAATACACCTAAAGGAGCAGGTGCCACAGCCTTATGCAGTATCTAATGTCACTAACCGTGGCCCAGTTATGATCAGATTATTTACCAAAACAACTAAGAAAAACAGGATCTGATGAGAAAAATGCTGTATTGCTTATGTGAGCTTAGTTTAGAGGCGATTGCTTGTTTGCCTATAAATGGAAGACATTGTCTCTGTGCAGCTGTAAAGGTTAAATCAATGAATACTGTCATTAGTGCCCTTCTCATTTTAATGTCCTATCAGGCCACGGTGACAATGTCAAATGTTTCTACTGTGATGGAGGGCTGCGGAACTGGGAGCCGGGGGACGACCCCTGGCAGGAGCATGCCAAGTGGTTTCCACGGTAAAGGCTTTCCTACAGGCTCATATAAAGAAAGCAATTGACTGCACTTTGACTTTTTTGCATTTTTGCATGTCGTAAATGAGAACTGTGGCACCCTGGACAAAAAACTCTGTGTTTTTCAGATGTGAGTTTCTGATCCAGACGAGAGGACAGGACTATATCAATAACATTCAGGATTCTCATTTCCACCTGGGTGAGACTGTGGTGAGAACCTGCATCCCTTCTCTCTGTCCAATCAAGGATCTGTTCTCATATTCTGCTGGGTGTCAAAATACATCAGTTTGTCATTGCTATGCTTGATTTATCCTACTCTTTCTGTGTTCTGTGTTTGATTACTTTTTTAGGGTGGATCACAGACACCCACAGGCAGGGAGATCACCTCAGGAAATGGTAAGTCATCCAGATGTGAAAAATGTCAGGGTCTGATGGGATTGCAACAAGAACCTTTCTAAAACCTCTCGATCCCTGCTTTTCTTTATATATCCAACAGTGCAAAATGTGCACTTCCGCTTGTTCGCAAATCATATTTAACTTCCATCACCTCCAGGCTCACAGAATTATTCTTTGATCAAGTAGGGATCAACACTTTGGTTGGAACATGGATTTGGGGGATATAATAAAATGCCTTCCACCGGAACAACTCGGGAGTGCCAAATCAGTGACTAAACAGACCCTATTTTAAGAGGAACATTAGGTCCATGCTCTTCTCTATGCTGTGCTGCACTACATGAAATAATTGGCTCTTTAGTGGCCTGAGCTAATGTTTGCTCTATAATTGCAATAATTATGGAGTGCTATGGAAACCTTTTGACCGTTGCTCCGGGTTGCAGGACAGGAAAGGTGTCATGAGAGGTCATGTAATCAGTATAGTGGATGAGTCAGATACTAATTGCTTCAGTTGTGAGATGTCTATGATCTGATATGCTGATACATTCACATTTAAGGTGAATTTGAAAATGCACAATTTATCATTTATTTTCCAATCCATGCCATTTCCTTGCCCAAATACAAATTGGTTATAGTTTGTGACTTTGGGCCCAGTGGAAAGTCAAGTCTAGCATCCAAGTAATATTTAGTTGTTTTTGTCTCTTTTCTGAGTGTAAGTAGACTGCTTCCCCTGCTCTCCTGACCTCTCTCTGTCTCTCCTGTCTCCCAGATGTGGTTGGAGGTCTGGGGGCTTCCTCGGCCATGCTTTCTCCTGTGGTGCAGACCGTTCTGCAGATGGGCTTTGACACTAGCCTGGTAGAGAGCCTGGTCCAGACCAAGTACCTTTTGACCGGCCAGCACTACACCTCAGTATCTGACCTGGTCACTGACATACTGCAGGCAGAGGAAGAGGACAGACAGAGGGGGCCACAGAGCAGAGGTACAGCCTACTATTTTCCACAATACCGCTTCAAATTGTTTTTTCAGGCAACCTCTCCCTGACATTGAATTCGGCGGCATTAATATTAGATAGAAATTTAAACAACAAACATTGTCAGTGTTACAACAAATATCAGGATCATAATACGTTTGGATAGCTGTTCATGTTCATGTTTGTGTGCCCATCAGAGCCAGAGGTGAGGCAAGGCCCCAGTGCTGGCAGTATGAGGACACAAACACCCATCAGAGAGAAAGGTCAGAGGGAGGGCCACTTTTTCTGTTTGTTAAACTTTTTTTTTTGCAATAAATTGTGTCATTAAAACAGTGATGACTGATTTACCTTGGCTTGCAGTGATTACATTCTGCAAGAACCAGCTAGCACTTGTTTATGTGTGCGTCTTTTTGTCTTTTTATTTTTTTTATTTTTTTCTAATAGCAGGGGACCCCAGTCCAGAGGAGCTACTGAGGCAGCTGCAGGAGGAGAGGACCTGTAAGGTGTGTATGGACAAGCTGGTGTCCATTGTCTTCATCCCTTGTGGTCATCTGGTGGTGTGCAGCGACTGTGCTGCCAGCCTGCGCCACTGCCCCATCTGCAGAGCTGTGATCAGGGGCAGCGTTCGTGCCTTCATGTCCTAACAGTGTTGTGTGAGCCCACAGTAACACAAGTGTTGCATGAAAGCCTTACCTTTATCCTCCTATATCAATTAGCCTCTAAACTAATAAAAGCATTATTTTAACTATTGCTTATTTTGTCAGAGAATCCAGATTTTCTACAATAAATATTTTTAGGTGGCTTATTTTTGCTTCGTCATAACTGATGTTTTTGTGATCGAAAAATGCCTGCACAGTAGATTTCAGAGAATAGATGTGCATTTTTAAAATATACAAACAAACACAGATATGATACAGGAAATCATTAAAAGAACACATTCTTTTATTAACAAACACCTATTTACATGAACACAAAGCACAGTTCTGGACAAATAGGATTACACAATTGGGTCACATGGGGCTGGGGCTACAGAGGACACAAAATAGAAGAGAGAAATACAAAAAGATCTTTTCCACTTTCTATACAAAGAAAAAGAATTATCTACAAAGTGGTGGAACCTTTTTCAGTGGAGTCTAGTACATACACAACCATAACAGGTTTAAACTAATTCCAGTCACTGGGGTTTGGGGAGAAGCTGTATTGCACAGAGAGGAAGACCTATTTTTACAGAACATTTTTAGTAGCTTTTACTACCAATACTGATTATGTTACAATATGAGGTGCCCTATGCATTGTACAACTCAAACATCACCTTAGCTACAGTTAGCCCACCAGAAGTGTGTAAACCTTAAATTATGATGAGATTAATGACATGTAAATTATTGCATTTTGCCAATAGAAAAAGGACCGTCCAAAATGGTTTACTGGCAGAGAATCAACAACGTTCTGAAAATAGTCACAAATCTAGGGTGATTTCAGAGTCATTATGAATTATATACAGTATGTCTGGCAGTGAAACACATCTAATACCACAGGGGAATCTGAACTTCAAGCAGGAAATATTTCAGGTGCTGACAAAGACAAAAATAGACTGAAAACAGAGTGAACAAAATACACCATCTCTGCTCATGACTCTTTAGATTAACAAAAAAGTGATGATTTTTTTTTCTCAAGAGGTTTACAAGGGTTGCATTCAGTAAGAAATACTGCATTCAAATGACATACGGAAAATGTTTTTGAGTTCAAATTCAGATGCTTACAAAAGTCATGTTTTTTTTTTTAATCTGAGTGACAAAGAACAAGACGGTAACATGGATAAATACAGTAAGAAAGGGCACAACAATGAATCCCCATACATGTCAGTTACCCAGCCATGCCCATACACATACATATGTTAAGGTTTATTGTTATCAAAAAAAAAAAAAAAAAAAAATCAGAAAAGCTCAAGACAAAACATGGAAAATGACATTCATGCGAGAGCCGACCAGCAGAAACTCAGTAAGCCTCTCTTGTATGTGAACACATTCAGCACCAGAGGGCAGTAGTGATTCACACAAACGATAAGGCAACATGGGATCTGACTCTGTCCTGGTTGGGAGCAACGGCAAAACCATAGGTAACAAAAGTGCTAGTAGCCTCAGCAGGGGACCAGTCTTATTGTTATCGCTCAGTATAGAAGATATTACCCATGTATGCACTTTGATTAAATGAAATTATGGTGTGGTGCTGGAATAGAATAAAAAAAGATCCAAGTAAGATGCCCCTCAGGAGAAGGTTTAAGTTACAGCAGAACCAGCCCATATGCAGCCAGTTGAAGACAATATTATGTTATTTTGTTATTACTTAGTATGTCATACACATGGTTACTACACAAACCCCTGTAAAACACATGCTATAAAACTATCACAACTGAGACTATCACCATTAAGAATCTATACTGTTGATTTGACAGAGAAGACAACGCTCTGTTTCTGTTTTCACATGGTTGTGCGACTTTTACGCTTGGGACCATACACGATCCAATCCGGTACTGTTGTGTGCAATATGGACGGTAAATCACACCCATTTCAAGTCCCTATTGTTTTCTTGAAATGAAAAGTACGGTGTTTAACCTTTGCTTGACTGTGTGTAATGATCGTCCCTGTCAGCAGTGAGACCTGTCAGTAGTTACAGGAGGGGAATTGTAGCCTCCATTTGAAGTAGGAGTGAAAACAAAAGGTCTGCTTTCAGCACACCGTCTAACACAAACACTTTACACATCATAGGGAAAAAAAAAATACTGACTTGGCTGTTGGTGAGATAGTCACAGTAATAAGACTCCAGAAAAAAAGAAAGAAAAAGAAATACAAAGTAAGACTCACATGCCGTTGCCTGTATCTGAACACTCTCTCTGCCTCGCTCATGCGCTTTATGCATTCTGGATAGTTAGTTTGCATTTCAAACTCGGACCGAAATTACCCCCCCTCCTTTTCATTATATGCATTTTCTATTTTTGACCGCTAGCCCTGTAGGTTTGGTTCCTTTGTTTCTTCCAATCCCCTCCCTCTACCTCTCTGCTCCCCTGCTTCTTCCTGCTTTGTGTATTTATGCGCACAGATCCTGGCCTAAAGTAAACAGGAGGCACACAATAGCTCATTCCACAGGCTCCACTGTAATTCAGCCCTCCGGACAAGATCTAAGCCAAACCAGCAATAACAGTCTAAATCACCGAGTCCTCTAGGACACAGTACCACAGACTGGGAAAGCTGGGCAGTCCCTGATTACATACATGCTGTATTTTTATCTGTGTGCTGTACATGCTCTATACAGACATGTTCTCTGTGACTATTAGAGCAATTTAGGGCAAGCCGCAGAGCGACCGGGACATGAAACTCAGCACAAATGAAATGATTTATACTTTTCCAAAATAAACAATATGAGGCTTTGTTACACTGTAACACAACCCAACAACCCCCTCACTACACCCCCAACCCCCTCCAAAAAAAACCTTCAACCCTCCCCCAGGAGACGAAGGACCCTAACTGAGAAGTGCAGGCATTTCCAGGCAGCACACCAGTAAATAACACATCTGAAGAACTGAGGAGATGACATCAAGAGGAGGAGGAATGTCTGGCATGGCCCGGTGTCAGAACAGCCATTTTGTCTCTGTGGGAATTTGCTGTGTCACCTCCATGTTTTGGACGCGCTCCTATTTACGTAGACCTGGAGAGAAAATATACAAGCAGGTTAATGGGTGATGGGCAGCTGCACACACACACACACACACACACACACACAAACACACACTTCCCTGGTGGATTCATCCAGGGAGTAACTACCTGGAGTTTAGGCAAAGGAAACCCCCCCTCCATCTCCCCGTTAGGGACTAGAGCTGATTAAACTGTCAAGAAGCTAATAATGTATTCATTTCATTTTGGCAGAGTATTATTAAATGACTTACATGGCTTATTGTTATTAAGTTCCCCACACAACTTAATTGATGGATCCAATTTTAAACAGAATCCTGTATGTATTCCATCATCGGATGTTTTTACCAGTAACTGCTTGCACCTCGGGGGCACACACACACACACACACTACAGTGTCATGAATGGCCTTCATATTCCCTAAAGCCGTATAACAGGATATAACATGCTCAAAAGTGTTGTTTACTCCCATGACAGACACTCAGTCATACTCCAGATATTGAAGCAGTGACCTTCTTCACCTCTCTCCACTAGTCAGTGCTGTAATGTTTTCTGTCAGATCCCAGCGAAGTGATTGGTGAATAGTTTTTTTTTTTTTTTTTTTTAAAAACATGCAATTTAACCTTGAAGAAGAAACAAACACATTTAATCTACAAGCAACAAATAAGCACAAGATAAAATGCCCATGACCACAAAAGGCAAGGGATAAATGAATATTCACCACCACCTGCTCTATCATAGTCCCATTAAAACACACAGAGAAATGTACAATATGCATATGATTGTGTGACGGCACAGACATACTTACAGGTACATGGGCTTTAAGAGGAGATGAGATTGAGGTTTCTCATTGACATGGTAGAGTGGGAATGGGTCAAATCCACCAATAAAATCAACTGAAAACAAAGGATTAAACACAAAAATCATGACGTAAATCAAAAGACACACAATAACAGAACGAAACAGTGTAGGAAATAAAAAAAAATAAAAACATATGAATAAAAATGATAAAAAGCTAAAAATACTAGCCAAATGAGGAATGAAAATGGAAATGAAAGCAACAGTGGGAACAGATGCCAAATGATAGGCTGCATGCCAAAGACAGGAAAGCTTGATGCGCTGTTTTATGTGTTTCAACTTTGCGAATTAAAAAACTCCACCTCTGAAAAAACAAAAACAAAAAAAACAGCCAGGGGGAAAGCTGGGAGCAGGAAAAGGTAAAAGCTGGCCAGCTGTCAAAATAGCCTCTGCCTTTTTATCGCTCTGAAGCAGAGGTGACCTTCACAGCCACCAGCCGCACACTCGGTCCCTTCTGTTTATTTTCTCACTGAGTTCAGGCCCTAGGCAGCGTGCACAGGAGGCAACAAGTGCTACATCGGGCGGGGAAAGAGAGGGAGATGTTCGCAACAAAGTACAAGGGATGTGTTTATGATGAAGGAGAGGCTTGCAACTCTGAGGGGACATCAGGGACAAGAGGGAGGGAGGGGAGGAGGAGGAGCGGGGAGGACACGGACTGCCACGGCTGTCGGTTTGACTGACAGGAGAGAAAGAGAGACTACGCTAAAAGAGTGTGAGAGCAGAAGGGAAAGCAGTCAGCATGTCCACAAGCCTCCTGTAAACACCAAGAGGACAGGAAAGGACAGGAGACACTGAGACTGAAATTGATTCACGGGGGGAAAAAAAACACACCAAACGATATTAGTGGATCCTGGCCAAAATGGGCTGATCTGGCTTTTTTTTTTGGAAAAAAAAAAAAAAAAAAGAGCAGCTGGGGGGCAAAAAAACAGACACAATCCAGCTATGGAAAATACTGTAAGGACAAATCAGGCCCATCCTGATAAAAACAGGCAGGGGTTGTCTGGTGAATACTGATAGGTAGGCAGGATGACTGCAGAGAGCCACAGGGCGCAAAAGGGGGGCCTGTCCCTCTCCTCTGGCTCTGCACTGGATTCTCTATTTCATCTGTCTGACCAGACACACACACACACACACACACAAGAAAAATCTCTCGACTCTTTTCTGTACCAGTGATTTTCTCATTATAAGCAGGTGGGGATCCATTCCCTGCCATGATAAACAGAGTGCTGAAGAATATGGTTAGGAGATAATGATGGATGCTGCTTCTCTCTCCTGATTTCCAACTGAGAAAGGGTAACAAAAAAGAGAGGCACAAACAGGTTGGTCATGGAGAAAAAGAAGAAGTCTAAGCCCACAGAGGCAGGCAGGCAGGCAGCAACTGGGCCTGGGACGGAGCATGTGATCTTCTAATAGTGGAAATGGCTAACTCAGTTTCTTCCAGGGGTTAAGAGAGCAAGTGCAAGCACATGCAAGAAATGACAGGTATGTAGGTCAACGGTCAAGACGTCCATGTGAGGCCAATAAACAAGCAGGGAGCAATGTAAGGAGATTACAGTTTCACTACGAGAGTGAAATGCTTGACATTGTGTGTGTGTTTGTGTGTGTCTGTGAGAGCCTGGGCAAAGTGACAGTTCGATGAAATGCAGACAACAGGAAAAAGCCCAAAGTGCAAGCAAATTGCAAGAAGAAAAGAAGGGAATATGAGAAAGTGTGAGAGAGACGAGGAGAAACAGAGACTTCAAAGACTCTCTGTGAAGCTGGCAGCGATAAGATAGGAGACGCGGCCCAAGCTATTGTCGCTCGCACACACACACACACACACGCACATCGACACACACTGCTTAAGGGGGCGTTCCTCAAAGTGGGCTCCATCCTGCCCTCACAGACCATTACACAGCCATCAGCGCCGTGCGGACTACTCATTCACTTTAAAGACTAATATAACTGTTTTACGCGTAGTTATTTCACGTATGAAAACTTCAGCCATGTTTGATTGAGAGTGTATTTGAAGTTAATCATCCGTGCAAAGAGAGGAGGGCTCTGCCATGGATAGACCAGGAGCGCTTCTGGAAACTTTCCCT
Source organism: Myripristis murdjan (assembly GCF_902150065.1). Classification (NCBI taxonomy): domain Eukaryota; kingdom Metazoa; phylum Chordata; class Actinopteri; order Holocentriformes; family Holocentridae; genus Myripristis; species Myripristis murdjan. The sequence goes on along the minus strand of NC_043986.1, from coordinate 17,879,861 downwards.
GTGCTGATTGTGTTTAATTAAATGAGGAGGAACAGGTGAAGGCCTTGGCCGAGCGACAAATGCAGAGGAACTCTCACCGTCACGGAGTTAGTATTTGTGCATTTGTCACCACAACAGTTCATTTCAGATCAAACACAGCTGATGTGACCCCTGCCACAATAAATGGACGGTGTGAGAAAAAGGACACAAGGGAATAGCTTAAGGATTTGGCATTCAAGCAGAAGTGATGAAAACAAGTGTGGACGTGCGTGTGGGTCAAGCTTGGCTGCGGCTGTGACCCTCCAAGTGCAAATATTGTAACACAACAAGAGAAGATGCGCCTGCCAGTCAGCTTTGAGAGAAAACACATAGTTCATGGTAATTGCCTTACTTTCCAACTCTACCTTGAGTATATGTCGTTTATATTTGGATCCACGTGAAATTTTTGATGCAACGGCGAAATATCAAAACTGGCCCATGATGACATGGGGAGAACTTGAAACATTGTAATTTCTGTGGCTTAAGAATTTTGATGATTTGACATTTTCAGACTTTCTGGAGACTTGAGGGTACATTGCCATCCATCCGTCTCGTTGTTCGGTCTGTTCCCCAGGGTGGTGGGGGATTTTCTGGGACTGTGACTCAGCACAGAGGGCGGCAGCATAATTAGCAGACATGCTAAAGCAAGCTTAAGCCAATGCTAGGCGGCTAACTCCATGACCTACTTTACAAAGAGGATTTTCCCCACCACTCACTCTGCCTGAGTATCTGCACACCACTGATAACTCTGTGTAACAAATTCACACCCATGCAGACACACACACTCAAACACACACACACACACACACACACACAAATACAGTGAGAAAGAAAGGAGAGAGAAGCACACACACTCATACATAAATCCATATACACATGCACGAGCACACAAGTGCACACACGAGTCAGAGAGGGAGAGGAGAAAGAAACAGTGTGAGTGAGTGAATGAGTGAGAGAGAGAGAAAGGGAGCCGCACACGCACACACACACACACACACATACGCTCACACACACAATCAGTAATAAAGCCTGAAAGCCATGTCAAACTGAGAGCTGATGATGCTTGTTATGCTGCCTCTTGTGTCGCCTGGCATCTTAGTGGTACTGAAACACTGCACGCATCCGTGCTCATTTGTGTGTGCGTGTGTGTGTGTTTATATGTGTGTATCATCTTCCCGCCCGCTATTCTTTACGCACTCCTGAGCACACAAATCTAACTCACCTCTCTCCTTGGAGACTCAGAGAGTGCTTGGCGTGTGAGGAAGTCCTGTCTTATCTTATTCAAAAAAAAGCTCAGTCCTCTGTTGTTCCTGTGTATCACCAAATCTCCATTTCTCTCTGTCTCTCGCTGCCTCCTGACAAACATACTACTCTCTCTCTCTTGTCATTCTCTCTCTCTGTCTCTCTCTCTCTTTCTCTCTCTCAGCTGTAGAAGTCATGAACCGCATGGGGCTTAATGAGGCGGACAAAACGAGTGACCAGAGAGCTCTAAATTTTTACACGCAGAGAGAAAGGGAGAGTGATGAGAAGAGACGGAGAGGAGGTAGGGAAGGCGAGGGAGGGGGGTAGATTTCTAGAACATAGAAAAATTGGATTTTGATTCCTAATTATTGCATCCACCTGTGGAGGAAACAGGAACGGCAACAAAGCAAACAAGGGGGATGGAAAGAGATGGAAAAGTCGGTGGGAGGAGAGATGCTGAGGCAGCCAGGGAGCTCAGTGCAGGAAGTTGCTTTAATCTACACTTCAAATGAGTGAGTCTGGAAATGAGAGCGGCAAAGTGCCTTACCCGGCTTTTGTGTTATGTGTGTGTGTGTACGTGTGTGTGTGTGCAGGCACCTGTGTCTAAATGTGTGGATGCGCGACTGCACTTGTGCGCGTGTGAGGAAAAGGGCTGATTACAATAACAAAGAGCTAGCAGTAGGAAGCAATGTCGCAGCATTTTACTCCAGCACAGCCAGGATCAGAGCACGCCCACCAGATAATTAAAACCAATAAAAATCACAACCTGTTCTGCTTTCACCTGCGTTTCTACCCAAACTCTCCTTGCTGCTTGCTGGCTATTTTTACACTCTCCGTCTGCACCTTTTTGTGTGTGAGAGCAGACACTCCCGCAGTGATTTTAAACAAACACAATCTGTGCCAACCGCCTACAAAATGAATGAATGGGCAGGTCACCAAAAACAAAAGAAAAAAAGGAAACTACTGGGGGAGAAGTCACATTTTTTTTTTTTTTTTTTTTTTTCAGTTGACTTCCCCCTTGCCAAAATGGTTTTGCCCTCTAGGGATTACTTAGGGGTGATTGATTATGAAATGGTACTGCCCAGTGCTGGGGGGGACATCGGCTGGGTGGTGACGCTAACCACTTACTCGCCAATGAATTTCTGGTATGTGACCACTAAAGAACTATTTGGACTTCTGTACCAGTGGTCTCCTAACACACACACACACACACACACGCACATTCATCATACCGCACCTTGGAAATTCCCATAAATTACAACAGTCCTCTCTCTTAGCTTCAGTTAGGCTGGTGCATTTAGATATTTGATCATTACGCTGCTTTCAATCAGATGAGAACTCGGGTGTCTACGGCGTGAGACCGTTATGTTTATGATCTAGCCTCACATTTTTCATAATTACTCCCTGTGTATATCACAGAAATGCCAGTGAGAGTCCACTAATCCTGCAGCAATCACAGAGACACCCTGTTCATTCAGCCGCGACAGATCCAACAATCTGAGACCGACTGCTGAGCTACAGGCTGGCTCCTTTTGGTCTCAAAGCGCCGGCTGGAAAATGGAACACGCACCGGTTTGTGGCGACACGTCGCGCAAAATGTCAGCTCAATGTAAAAAGATTACGGGCCGAAAGCATGCGAGGGCACATTCTCGTGCATGCACGCATAGCAGGGCACACTAGAAAGAGAGGGCAGACATGTGTTACAGCACATCATATATTTACGACTCCTGCTGACCCTCAGATCAAATGTTTCCTGCCGTCTGATTGGCTAACCTTCAGCGGGACCTTTGACCCGCTGCCTCTGAGGTCACTGCAGCTGTGTCATTCATCACAAGTGTCCCTCTCCTCTCTGGTTTCTCCTTCTTCTTTTCTCTGACTTTTTCATGTGGTCCCCTGCTGCCTTTTCCCACACGCCTTTCCCCCTCTCTCTCTGATTTTTGCCTGAATGACAGTCGTGGTTAACTCTTGTCCTCAGCTGAGGACAAGGATTATCATCAAGGTCCAACGCACACCGACACACACGACGCTCCAGCAGAGAGGGGCGCTCCGGTGCAGAGATAACACACAGTGAAGAGCCACTTAGAGGCAAGGATGCACGTGTTTGAATAGCTGGGAGAGGGAAAGTGTGCGCTTGTGTGTTTGTGAACAAGAGAATGGGGGAGGTGCAATGTGGAATACAAAAACACACACTCACACTCACGTCTCCCCACCCCACCATTCCACTCAACCCTCCACCAAACAACAGACAGCTGGGGAGACGAACAGGGGGCCATGTGGAGAGGAGAAAGTGTGAGCGAGAAAGGGAAAAGCCCGGAGTACATTAAAGGAGGAGAGTAACACGTTGTGCGACAATGGTGGAGAGAAAACCGTGAGGACCACACATGGTGAGATGAGGAGGAGGAGGAGAGGTGAGGTGAAGAGTGTAAAAACGACATGTGAGAGAGAAAGGGAAAAGGAGGAATGAGACTGAGGAGCGAAGGAGCGGGCGTGGAGGGGGAACACATGGCTCCTTTGGGTTCTGGAGGGAGGAAGAGAGAGGGGCGAGACAGCCCAGCTGGTGTGGGGGAGGCAAGGGGAAGGACAAGGAAAGAGTAGGGTGCCGAGGTGGAGGCGGGGGGGCTAGGGGAGGGAGATGAAGAGACATGTATCTCTGTTCTCCTCTCCTCTGGTGAACATTTTTCCATCTTCATCTGTGCGAATGAGTCTGGGTGTGATGCATTCAATTGTTGCAAGCCTCAGGTTCGGGAATGCATGTCTCATTGTGTGTGTGTGTGTGTGTGTGTGTGTGTAGGGCGAGGTTAGGCAACTCACAGCTGTCCTCCTCCTCGGTGATGGCGCTGACAACATAGCAGGCGTACACAAAGCCCAGGAGCTGTGAACACACAGGCAAACATAGGTTAGACAAACAAGAGGTGGCAGTGTATAGTTTGCATATAGGTGTGTGTGTGTGTGTGTGAATGTGTATGTAGGAAAACAAGCAAGCCTTGTGGATATGTGGCTTTGATTTGGGAGATGGTGGCTCTGTGTGTGTTCCAGGGATCCACTGATGGGCGGATGGTGCAACAGGATGCAAAGAATACCGCAATCATTACCGAGAGGAAAACCCACAACACCCTCTTGTGTGCTTTAATGCCCATGTTGGCAGACTTTTTGTCTTCGTCATGAGCGCACATAGGCAGGGCATACATACATATACATACACACACATGAACACAAAAGAGCAAGTCCACAAGAATGAACGTAAACCTACATACGTGCATGTAACCACACAGCGCTAAGAATATAGCCTGTGGAACTGGCAGATGGCTGTCATCTTCTCCGAAACAGACATAGTGAGAGACGGAGAGACAGACAGTCGCTCTCCACCCAGCCATCCAGCATTTGGCACTCCGCCATGCCAATTAAAACAGCATCGGGCACACTGCCCTCATCACACAGTGGGTAAACACAGAACCGGAACAAGGGTGGGAGAATGTGTGTGTGATGGTGGCTATTTTTACAACATTCTTTCAACCTATAACTTAGCTGGGCTTACCTAATTACAAGGACCGTGACGCGCGTGCAGTTTGCACGTGCTTTATCTCCATCACCGGGGCTTTATTCATTGTTTTGGCAGTGCGGTATATTCGTCTTTCATTAAAGTTCATCCAAGGCCCATCCAGATGTAGATTAAATGTTTTATTTATGAATGCAACCCAGGTGTGTCTCGTAGAAACAGACTGGCTCTGTCTCTGTGCGGGCTAGATAAGCTACATAACTCTTCCCCCTCTTTCCCTCTGTTTTTTTTCTCTCTCTAGTATCTAATTGCTGGTCTCAACCCATCCATTACAGTGGTGGTGAAATGGAGGTGAATTAGCATATGTATAAAGCCAGTGTCACACACAAGTTGGTGCTAACAGCGGGGTGTGTGTGTGGGGGGGCGGCACCCTGTTTTCCAATTGCTTTGTGTGTGTTTTCCTGTAAAGCATGTGCATGTATAAGAGAGTTTGTATGCGTGTGCGTGTGTCTGTGTTTAGTTTTCATAAAGAGGTCTGCTTGTTGATTTGGTCTTGGGGTTCGGATAAAAATAGCAGTCAACTACAGAGAAGGAGGTCTGAGGCCAAGAAAACACACATCCGCTCACTTTTGGGAGCGAATGTATGGATGTGTTTGAAAGAGAGAGACGGGGCAAAGGGAGGGGATGAAGGAGTGCAGACTCTTACCCCCTACAGATGCTTTCATCAGAGAAGTATAGAGTCAGGGAAAGTGCAGCCACAGGAATGCTGAGGTGATGGTGACAGAAACAATCTAAAAGCAGGTTTGATCTAAGGCTGTGAGATTCAGGGAGATGCACTCTCTCGCTATGTGAACTCTAACTTTTCTTTTTTGTCAAAGCCCATCGAGAGCTGATCTTAATCAGTTTCTCTAGGAGTGTTTTTTTTCTGTCATAGGCCTATTTACATGTGATGTATCTGAGTCTTGTAAGGTCAGAAGAACTGAACACTTGGACCTTTTGCTTGAGGCTTTACAGCCCTCGCTTGTTATTGAGGTCAGTGTCCTCAATAACAAGTGACAATTCTATATCTTCCTGCATATTAAACGGCCTTAAATCATGCTCATAAAATCCTTGCCTCTCTCTTGGCCTGGCCCTGTCCCCCTCACACACATACTCACAGACACGCGCACACACAGCCCTCAGCCTTCCTCTCTCGCTTCCCCCAATCAGTTCTGGAGTTCAGGGATCGTTTTGGAAATTAATGTCATATTAATTAAGCTCATAAAAGCCCTGGACTGTCCTCTGAGGCTCTGTCGGAGTCTGTGGGGGCACGGCGGACTGACAAAGTGAACTCATTTGCCTGCCAATCATTTGTTTTTTTGGCTTGCCCTCCACTGGTTTTCCTTTCTTGAGTCACTTTCTAAAGTCCATTCCACTATCTGCAAACTCTCTCGCTCCTGTCTCATCTCGGCGGAAGTCTCTTCGACCCTGTTCGTGCATAGTTTTAAAATCTGTCTCAGGTGATCCAATCGCAAGAGGACAACAAAGAGAGAGCTATATTCAGACCTTACATTACCAAATATCTCAAATGGATCTCCACTGACCATTTGTAATTGAATTTGTGATCGACCTCAGATTCATTAGGATTACTTCTATCTTTTTTCTATCTTTTCTTTCCAATTCACCCACGCCCCTTTTTTTCTTCACTTCAAAAAGTCTATTCCATGATCTTATATTCTCCACCTATTCTCTTCCCTATCTCAGGCCCATTAACGAAGCAGGTGCACCAAACCTCTCTATTTTTTGACCATTCAACAAAGATGACGTCATCTCGCCGCAAAAAAACACTTCATTCAGATTTGAATTTCTTGCCAGCAGTCCATTCAAACAGTCCTCTCTCCCACAAGGTGACAAGGAGGGCTTCCGATGTTGTCTGTGGTGCATCGGCACACGTTAACAATGCAATGTGCAATGTGGCCCAGTGTGTCCCTGACCGCCTCCCAAGATGGTTTGAGTGATCAGGTCATATTGCAGCCCATTCACAGCTGTACTTAACGCTGCCCCGATGACATTAGATCACCCAAGACGGATGTTAAAACCAAGTGTGAATGGGGTCATTGTGATCCAGTCACCCCTTTGCCATAGGGAGCCATACGGCCACATAGTATTTGCGGCCCTGTAATTGAAACATGTTTTACTGGCGCTCTAATGGTAAGTCCTGCCCTCACACACTCATCGCCCCTCTGGTGTGGCTCAGTGTGACCTTAATATCTGACAAAGGAAAGGAAAGACAGAACAAAAAAGGTAGGGCAGCGTTCGCTGAGGACAAACATCAAAGGCGAAGCTGTCTTCCACTTGGCCTTCATCTTCTATTTACAATATTGCAGAAAGTATCAAAGGAGGTACTGGAGGCTGCATGATAGCCTACTCTATGTGTCGTCTTTCAGATTAATGGAGGAAAAAAAAAACAAAACAGTCCCAGGCTAAGGCATTTGCACACACATGTATGTCTGCATGTGTGTGCGTGTGTTTGTGCGTGCCTGTGTGTGTGCGTATGAGAAAAATGCCAGCTGCTGAGCTAGAAAAAAAAAAGTCTACTCCTATTTGCATAGGCTAATGAAGGTCAGTTTTTACAATGGATGTTTCAGTCTAGGTAGAAAGACACACACCCAGCTGCACAGTACACTGACACTCACTCAGAAACATCACTCCAGTGGGCAGGAGTCTATTTCACAATCCAAAGCATGCACTCAGTTATTCTCGCTAAGATAAATCAGGGACGGGGTGAATCCTTGTTTATGTCTGTGGGGATATTTCTGGAACCTAAAACTCAATTTTCTGTCTTGTTCGTGGCAGAGGTACAGCCAGACCCCTCGGAGCATTTCCCACCCTTTGCATCTGTGCGTGTGTGTGTGTGTGTGTCCGCTGTTGGTAGATAGGCATCAGACATGCTTCCTGACCACGGCCCACTGGCTTGTGATGCATGTGTGTGCACCGTGATGGATATCTGGATTTGATCAGCGAGATAATTAACACACTATCGATTGAAGCTCGGTGTCAGGAGAAGATTCACGGAGAAGTTCTTTCACTCCGTAATGAAGGAAAATCTCAGGTAGGATAAATCACACATGAGCGAGGAAGGAGAGCGAGAGAGAAAGAGGTGGAGGCAGGGAGGTATAGTAGCTGTCTTCTAGGTTAATTACCCCGGACTTTGTGCCTGACAATGAGGCAACAGCTTCCCTGCAGAATATTAGACTACCTGTGTGTGTGTGTGTGTCTGTCTGTGTGGCTGTGTGTTTAATGACAGTTAAAATATGATGACATAAGGACTGCAGGGACCATATCCACCTGTTCTCCTGTTCATTACCCTTGCCAAACATATACACACACACACACACATACACACATGCACACACACTGTACGCCCTGGATGATTGTGTTTGGCCAAGGAGATTCGGTTTGTTCAGATGTTGGCAGAGTTGAGTTTGATTTATGGGCTCCGTAGGGCCACATGGGTCCATGGAAGTGATGTGCACCTTCTGAATCAAATAACTGCAAATAACTGCATGTCAGCTTCAGAGAAAACACAATGCACAGGCATGAGTGGCTGCCAATGCAGAAGTAAAGGGAAGGTGTAGAAAATAAAGAAGTCACTGCACACTCTCACTCTGTGCGTGCGGCCCACAGGGGGCAGAAGGTAAAAGTGAGCCTTAAATGTCTAACCTCGTGACGGAAAAAGATGGGGCTTTCTGGACCACACAGTCTAATTGACTGAGGGCTAAATGGTTCAAACACACATACACAGGTTAGTGAATAAAGTAAACCTCTACTCATTCAACAAGCAACAAGAAAAGCACAAAGACTACATTTCTTTAAGGCTGCTTGTTTTGCCCTTTAGAAACTGCACATTCTCCTCTAAATCCTCTCCCCACTCTCTCGCTTGCCTTCTCTAAGAAGTTTAACGAGACCAAATATTAGAATAAAATTAATCGGGGGAAAAATCCATTTCCCAACAAAACAGATTAACAATTAAAGCTCTCGGGGGGCGAATCTTTGAAGTTTTAATGGGAGCAGTCATGTTTTTATGATGTACTGTGAGTAGCCTGACACAATATCCAGTGGCCCGCTCAAGACTAATTCTCGCCTCTGCTCCTCTGCTCTCTCTCTCTTCTCCTCCCTCTGTTCGGCAGCAACCAGCAAAACCTAATAGCTGCTGAGCACTGCCTCATAAGTCTTTTAATCCTGGGATCTTTATAATCCTTTGAAGCAGATGCTGTAAAACTTACTTTGCAGTTGCATTACAAATTTGGAGCTGACATGTTACAGAGGTACTTTATATTAGGCATTATTACACTGGGCAGCGTGTGGCTGCTTTCTGATTCTTGACTGATTACCACTGGACTTCAAACAAAAACGCTTCAAAGCTCCCTCCTGCTGGTTCTCCGTGGAGTCCAATAAACCCCGAATATAACCCAAACACAAACACATTAACTCCAGTAGTGATGGCAGTTCAGGAGGAGAAACTGGAGAAAGCAGCATAGAGTAATGGACTTATCGCCCTCTGGACGGGCTGCTGTTTGCATGTGAACCCCTCCCTCTCAACTGAATTGAATGAACCTGAGCACACACACACACACACACGCACACACACACGCACAAAACACACATACACACACCCCACCCTACAGCCCAGCCCCGCACAGCCCCGAGCGGTAATCACAGGGGTCAGAGCCTGCTAGGCCTACAGTTTGGGACTCCTCTAATCATCCAGGGTCAGTTATTCATCTTCAACCCCCTCCCCAATACACACACACACACACACACACACACACACACACACACACACACACACACACACACACACACACACACATGCATGCACACACATACACACACTACAGCCCCTGGCACTAAACAAGGCCCACTTTAATGCAGACTGCAGACTGACATGGCCAAACCATCAAAGCTACTGAGACAGCAACAGTAAGAGAGAAGGTGAAAGGGAGAGAGAGAGAGAGAGAGAGAGAGAGAGAGAGAGAGAGAGAGCGAAGGGGAGAGTCACAGGAGGACAGATAAGTGCATCATCATTTTCGTCATTTCAGTTAGAGGGGATGTGATAGAGAAGAAGGGGCCGAGGCAGGAAAAGGAGACAGGAAGATAGGCAGTGCAGAGAGATAGGGACTGACAGGGAAAAAAAAAAAAAAAAAAAAAAAAAAACTAGAGGAATTAGGAAATGAGCAATGGAATGAGAGACTGACGCAGGTTGCTATTCCACCCCATCATCAGCTTACACACATTCCTTCTAGTGCTGGTTTCCAGGGAATAGAGAGGCAATAGCAAAAAGCATTGCCTGTGGCAGCAATACTTGACTCTAAATGATATGTGTGTGTGTTTGAGAGAGAGCGAGAGAGAGACAGAGAGAGAGAGAGAGAGAGAAGGAGAGAGAGAGAGAGAGCACTCCAGTTTCTCCCGCTGTTTTATGAGAAGCTCGGTAACTTCAACAAGCCCTTCATGTCTCTCGCTGCTCCCTTTAGCGTGTAAGAGTTATGTCTACCGATGTAAACTGAATATCACATCTCTCTCGATTTCTCCTCTTCTTTCTTGTGCTGTTCTTCTGCACTACACCGCGTCTTGCCCTAGCTGTTTTCTCAGACACTGATTTATTTAACAGATGAGGCGATGCGCGGTCTCAAAGGCAGACAGGATGGAAGGATAGAGGGAAGAGAAGGAGGGGATAAGATTTGGATTTTGTTTTGTTGGGGAAATCAGTCGATGCTGTTGTGTAACATTAGGGCTGGGTGATAAGCCCAAAAAATAAAATCTCTCTCTCTCTCTCTCTTTTTTTTTTTTTTTTTTTAAACATGTCACATTTTAAACTAGATTTTTCTTGTTTTTTCCACTAACTACTACTACTAATTGATGGGAATCTTTGTGGGCATGATCATAAGACTGATGATTCCCTTATGATTTTCTGGTCATGCATATTCTATGTACACGAGTGAACTGGAGCTTGTTTGACAGAGCAGCAGCTATCATAACATTACAATAGCAAACAATCTTGATTTTGCGATTCAGGCCTTTTTTTGCAGTGATTTAAGGTTATGTAACTCGAAAGAGCTTGGTTAAAGTTAGTTAACATCAAAATTTGATCCGGGATAAACAATGACGAGCAACTTCACTGCGGGTTCACTGCATGTATGGTCCGGTCAGGATTGAGGAATCGTGTTTTCTTGGTTTTGTGTAAAATGGGTGCACTCCTAGAGGACATCCAAAGCCATTTAAAAGCAGCATGCAGTTCAGTGTAGGAGGCGAGGCGGGGTTTCACTGAGGGCAACAAAGGACACAAGGGCCGACAGGGCAGTGACAGATAAATAATATATTGTTCCCAGTTTGAAAAGGTTGCCTCTTGGTCTACTTCAAGCTCATCCTCAAAACTGTGGGTGTGTGACTGCTGGCTCATTTGTGGAACAAAGGATGCAAGAACAAAGGGCTGCACTTCATCAACCTACAGCTTCACTTGCGGGCTTCCTTCTAGGCCGCGATGAATCCGGATGGCGGGATGACAGTGATGTCTCCATTCACTGGCATCACGTGGGGCCACATTTTCATCTCAGTGCAACATTCTCCTTAGAGCCTAGACTAAATATTTAATGGGCTCCTGTGGTGACCTTGGGAATGCTTTAACAAGACAAAGGGCCACTCTCCTCTCATTGTTTTATCATTGTCTTCCTTTTATCCTGTCCGCTTCCTTTTCAAAATAAAGGAAAAAGGACAAACCAAAACAAATGTGGACATCTTGAAAGGCTCCGTTTTCCCTCACTGTGCACCGCTTTTGGCCCGAGTTGAGGTGAGTAAACACGGAAAAGGATGCCATTTCTGACACCGTGATTTTAGTACCAGTTTCCCTCTTCCTCTTGAGGGCCGTTCCCACGGCGATGCCATTGAATGCTTGGTTGGATAATACCATCTGAGTGTGAGGGCAGAGGGGTGTGACCATCTCGTGAGCAAAAGAGCCTATAGAAGAACCACAGTCACAGTGCTTGATGAGGAGCACCATGTGCAAAGAAGAGCGCAAAGGCTAATGGGGTTCAGTGAGAGGTAAAGGTGTAAAGTCAGACATTTTATTATCTCTCTCCATGGGGGTGATGGCGTTAATGGTATGGCCCAGTGCCTCTCAATCATGCTTCCCACTGCTACCTTTCTATTCTACCAAGTGGTTAATTGCATTCACTGTGCATCCAGAGGTGTAAATTATTCCCTGATTAGATGGCAAGAATAAAAATCAGCAGAGACTGAGAATCACAGGTATGGTCCAAGGCTGCTGTGAATTACTCTCTCTCTCTCTCTCTCTCTCTTTCTCTCCCCCACCTACTGCGTGTGTGTGTGTGTGTGTGTGTGTGTGTGCGTGCACGTGAAAGTGAATTTGCGCACTTAAGGTGTGTAAGAGTGTGCGATATGCACGTTTGAGCCTGCCTGTTTGTGAATGCCAGCAGCTGAGGGGGGTCCTGGCTCCCTTCCCGCATGAGGTTAGCCAGTCATACTGGACTGTATGCAAGATGTGTGTTTCCAGTGTTAACACAGAGCTGTACAAAGAGGATAATAACAATCCCTCCAGTGTTTGACTAGCCTGTTCGCAGCTGGCAAGTCGAAGCCTCAGCCAGACAAAACAACAGATCAATTTTTCATTCAGCAACCGGGGCAGAGTGAGGGAGCGAGGCTGCTATAGACAAAATAACAGGCCGTGGTGGAGGTGTGTCGAGAACAATGCTCCGAGAGAAAAAAAAAAAGCAGCACCTTCCTTTTTTTTTCACAGTGCACCTTTTGACTACATGGATCGGATGGTAAATGCTCTTGCTGCCGGGCCCCTGTAAGGAGTGATGTGTATGTGAGCGGCTTGTACTCACAGCGACAAGGATCTGGGTGCCACTATGCACAACTTCGATGTACTGGTAGTCCACGAGGCAGCCCATCACAGTGATGTAGGAGTGGCTGTCTGTGGTGCGCACCCCTGGAGCCTGGGGCATCTCTCTCCTCACACAGCCTGGCCCGTGCTCGCTCCACCAGGAGTGGTGGGCTGAGATGTTGAACGTCAGCAGATCGCTGTCCTGGAAGGAGAAAAAAATTATCAAGTCCTTTGTTTGCAAATCTTTAATCTTTATTTAGGGTTTTGGATTTATTTGTTCATTAAGAGGAAATCAAAATCACATTTTTTTGGTCATTTCTGTTTTCTTTAATACTTAACAATCGCTGCACAAGTTCATGTAAGCATATTAAGTTCCACAACTCGGCTAAGCTGCAGCACAGCAGGCACATTTACAGCCTCTGCTTCATATCTGTAACTCCGGCATACCCTGTTAATGTCCAATTTGCACACCCTAAACACACAGCCACGCAGACACTCACACACCAATCAATACCCCAATACAGCAATCTAACCCCGCATCTGCCCCTCTGTGACAAGACATGCATTATTAACACAGCCTAGTGGGCTGCTGTCAGGAAGCATCTCTGATTCCTATCAACACACACACACACACACACATACTGCAGCCAGCCTGATAGATCAGCCGACCGATACTGGCTTATCACATACATCAGTATCGGCGTATTTGGGTGATACGCAAGAAAAGACAGTAAATGTTGCGGTAAAAGAACATTTGTGATGATTTAAGAACAGCGTTATCATTAGTTTATCCTGCAGACTCCACTGTTTACAACAGCAGGTGTTGGCAGAGAAGCGTATCACAGCCGAGCAGATGGTGGTGCAGACCGTTTTAAGAAGTTGTAAGACGAAGGTTGATTGTTCTACTGTAAATTATATGTATCAATGTGTTTAAATGCATATCTTTATTAGAGCCTCCTAGATATCCTAGATATAAATGTTTGTGCCATATATAAAAATAGCAGAAAATTAATAACAATTTTACTTCCAAATATTGGTATTTCTATCCACTGCAGAAATCCAGTATCAGTCAGATGCTCATACACACACAGAGACACACACACACACATTAACACATACAGAACACTGGTAATAACTAATAATTTACAACATCAGATTTGTTTGTGGGGAAAAAAAAAACAACAGCTGTCATCTGCAACATTCATAAAATGCATCTGTATATTATCCCAATCAGTGACTGCAAATCTCTCTTCATCTCATATCTGTATTTTCTCTCTCTCTCTCTCTCTCTCTCTCACACACACACACACACACACAGGCACAAGGGTGCCTGAAGGTCAGTAGGTAGGATTTTGAGGACTAATGACTTGACAGATGCCATTGATTGAGCCCGCGAGCGAGGGAAGCCATCTCTGTTCAAGCTGTAGGCCTCTTCACAACTACAGTATGTCTGGAGTCGATCCTGAAGAGGCTGCTGGCGACTGTCAAGAGTGTTATTGTTATGCCTTCATGCACCCCAAAGCACAAATCAATCCCTCCATATCATAATTTCAAAGTTAATTTGTACTGATAGTCAGCAACTGCTGGAAAACTCAAACTACACGCAGCATGTCAATACATATTTGAAACTTATTTTGGAGACAAATTAAAGACATGTTCTCCTTTTATAACGGAGCTAGGGCTTTTCAATATATTAATAATATATCAGTACTGTGATGTGAGAGTAGATGTTGCCAGGGATTTTGCATAACACAAAATAGTGGAATGTTTTTGTTCTTTTTCTGCAGGTTTTAAAGCCGGGTCGGAGTAAAGAGCAATTTTCAGAACATATTAGACTGTTTTAATTGTTTTAGCTGATTAATGATCATTTTCCAAAAAAAAAAAAAAAAAAAATCATAAATTTACAATAATACCACAGCATTAAAATCAAGGTATTCAGTCAAAGATATTGTGATACTTTGATTTGTTGTTTCTGGCAGAAGGAAATAAATCCAAAAAATAAAATGTAATTTATCTTTGTGTGATTGCATCGCAGCAACGTGAATAAATTCTCCCTCAGCAGGTGATAGTGACAGAGTCGCTAAGTGAACACTGTAGATTCCTCTGGCTGTGACAAGTGTCTCCTAAATCTGTTCAGATTTGTCATAGTCATGCATACACACTGGTTATACACTGATTTACGATCGAGAGAGAAAACGCGGTGGAGGGGTCGGCTGTTATTTTCTAAAATAAAGAGGCAATGCGGTTTTATTTTAGTTTAGAGGCAGTTGACTTGTCAGACCTTCAGTCAGTGTGTGACAGAGTGTAAGGAACACCTTACAAAAAACAGAAAGAGAGAGAGAGAGAGAGAGAGAGAGAGAGAGAGAGAGAGAGAGAGAGAGATTGGGGATTGTTTAAAAAAAAAAGGTGTGTGTGTGTGTGTGTGTGTGTGTGTGTAGCAGGGGTCTGTCTGTCAGTCTGTCTTGCATTGTGGGGGAGGGGATCAGGGATCAATAGGAGGTGACGGAGCATGTGGCATATGACTCCAACAACCTGCCCCCCACCATGAGAGCCTGGCTCCCCTGCACACACACACACACACACACACACACACACACACACACACTCACACACTCAGATTTCTTGAAGGGTCCTGTCAACACTGGTCACGGCAGGCCACACAGAATTAGCTGATGTTTTCTAATAAAATGTTTTGGGGGTCTTCCAGCAAACCCTATGTCAAGTTTGCTGCCGCTGTTGTGTGTGTGTGTGTGTGTGTGCGTGTGTGTGTTGGTGTGGGCGTGTGTGTACTCCATTAGCCAGCTCTCCTCCTGGCCACCATATGCAGAGCTGGGAGCCCAGGCCGGCTCCATCTGTCGGGTTAATGCCCAGCCTCAGCCCCAAGCAGCTGGCCCCTACAAGCCTCATTATTCCAGCAGGAACCATGCAGGAACATACACACACACACACACTCACACATGCACACACACAACACACACAACACAGACATGGAGACATACACAGACAGACGCGGGCACACTTGATGGAGCCAAGGTCCGTCTCACAATAACACCAAAGTCATCAGAGCTTGGGAAGGTGTTTCTGAAATTCATTTTGGCCGTCTGATCCGGTGTGAGATGAATGGCTCCTGCATGAATACGTTTACTCTCAATGGTCAGCCAGGCGACAAGCGAGAGGAGGAGAGGAAAAGAGAGGGGTGAAGAGAAGAGAGGAGAGGAGAAGAGGAGAGGAGAGGAGACGAGCGGAGAGGTTGTCAACAGAGTCAAAGGCACTGAACTGAAAAACCGAGTAAGATATGAAGCCTGCAAAATATGATGAATAAATTAAAAAGATCAAAGGAGCAGGGAGGTGAGTGAAAAAGGGAAAAGACAGGTTGACAGGGCGAAGGAAGAGGGAAGGAGGGCGGATGAACTGATAAAGGCAGCGAGGTGACAACCCAAACACTTCTCTTTGTCTGGATAAATACACATCTAATCCGCTCTCGGGAACCACAGGGGAGCACAGAAGATTTGTGTGTGTCTGTGTGTATGTGTGTGTGTGTGTGCGTGCTTGGGAGATGGAATGAGGGGGGGGGGGGGGGGGGGGGGGTTGAATGCTTTCAGTTGTATCTCAAGACCGAGACCTTAAAAGATACTCGGTAAATCAAACACTGACATTTTTTTGACAAAGCTCTCACCTTGGACAGGCCTCCTACGTCCAGGTAGAAGCAGATGATGAAGACGTTCCAGGCCACCCACAGGGCCGCCCATACTGTATACTGCAGGGCAAAGACACACAGAGAGATTAGCTCCATTGGAAATGACATGCTGCAAACACACACACACACACACACTCACAAACACACATACATACATATTTTCACACAAGCGACCTCTCATCCTGAAAATGCTCCAGTTAAGTTCAGTGAGTCTCTCTGAGCCCTGAAGCGACTAAAGTGGGTTTTTTTTTTTAACTATTGAAGGTAAATAGAGTGGAGAGAGTTTATAAAGTTGCACAAGCAGACAGCCAGCTAACTGTTGACAGACACGGAGCAGTTTTGAGTGGTGTTTCACTGACAGGGAGAGATTAATCAGGCAGATGATTGTGAAATCCTCTGACTCACTGTCAAAAATGTCAGCGCCGTCAGAGGAAGGCGATAAAGCACCTGGGCTTCGCCGCTCATACCAACATGCATGTTGAATCATGAAACTGCTTTGCTTCTTGCCGCTGAAGACCATACCACAGCTCGACTCCTCTGTCATGCTCCCGGTTGTCGTTCTCCATCTCCTCTGCGGCTCTGTTACACACACTCTCTCCCTCTCTCCCTCTCTCTCTGTGTCTCTCTATCTCTCTTTCTGTCTTCCTCAATCTTTTCCTGTCATTAACATCGCCATCTGCACTTCCACTAATGCTGCTCCAAATAGGCTGTTAATGCTTCAGATGATCTTTATGGTGTCAAATGAAAACAGGACTGTGTAAAAAGCACATTCGCGGAGCTTGCACCGCAAAACGCTTCGGAACTACAGGAATGGAAACAACACCCGGCGCGTGTCCGCACCACAATGTCAACTGAAGAATGACCTTCTCTGTTCAGAGACTTTGGGTATAAATCTGATGAGCTCCTTATGCCCCCCCACACCACCACCTTACCCCACTCTCCCATCCCCCCCTCCACTAAACCCCCCCCCCCCCCCCCCCCCCCCCCACCCCCCAAGACTTAAATAAATCCTCAGCTCGAAAGGAACCAGAGCTGAGGTGGGGTTTCCCAAGCGTGCTTGGTTATGAGTGCAGCGTACACAGACATTCACTCATTAATTAGCCCTAATTACCATGGGATTAGAGTGATTAGGGGCGGCAAACAATGCGCAAGAGAGAGCAGCCGAGTTTGCAGTTGGAATGGAGGGGCGACAAATAACACCCAACACCCAATCTGCAAACTCCAGGTAGGGGTCTAGCTTGAAGTGACATGGCATTGCTTGACAGAAAAAAGGGTGAGGATGAGGATTCACATGTATAAAAGTCAAATGTGTCTTGGGAGGTGTGCACTCACCACCACAATGTAGCGCGGCCGGTACTGGATGGTGCCGAAGAGGCCGAGGATGACGATGATGATGTGGAAGAAGTTGGCCAGGATGGGGGCCCACTGGTAGCCCAGAAAATCAAAGACCTGCCTCTCCAGTGCCAACACCTGACAGGAAAAGAGAGAGAGAAAGAGAGACGGAAAAAAAAAAATGTTATTCAATTTGCATTTCAATATGTAAATTGCTGCCATTGCTGCTGCTGTTAAAGTGAGCTGCCAGGAACTGTAAGGGGTGGACAAAGCTCCCTCCAGCTCATAAAAACACATAAAAACACTCAGAGGTTTGTGTGCGTGTACTGAGTTCATGGTCATGTATTGTTCATAGTCTATTGAGGCCCATGTGGCTGTTCACATCACAACAACTGGCCAACAATCCCACGCTGAGTGACTGGACACCAACAGCTCCAGTGTTTAGCCCCTGACGGTGAGAGAGCCCAGAGGTGTGGACTAGCACTTTAATAAAATAAACAATGACAGATTCATTGATTCAACCCCCACCGAGGCGAAGGAAAGCTCACAGTTTCCGAGCTTCCTGCAAGGAATGGGAGTGCTGTGAGAACTTTACAGGAGGCGAGGGCCTCCCCTAATAATACCACAGCACGGAGCCAAGGCACCCATTAAAATGCACGCTCACAAACATGTGTAAACAGACACACACACACACACACACACACACAACACAGACATTAGCACATGCAAATTTAAACCGTCTGCAATGAAAAGAGAAATTCCACATATTTTCATTATAGGCTCACCCTTTCCATACATTCGCCCCCTGGTGATTTCAGTCTGGGTCTTTTTAAATAAACATCATTGAGCAAATCATAATAATTTTATGATCTGTTCATTATTATTTATTGATTTCAAGACCAAAGCCCCTCTCTGTCTCTCATCCTCCTGTCTACACGAGTGCTTTGCTTTAACAGTTTGTGCAGTAGCATTTAAAAAAAAAAAAAAAAAAAAAAAAAAACTAAGCTATTTGAACCTTTAAGACTGTGAGTCTTTATTTGCATCAAGTCAATTAGCATGCCATTTGGGGGAAAATACACAGACAGCGAGAGGAGAGTCGAGGGGGGAACGAGGGGCATTTAATTAGAATTCCATCGCCAGGACGACTTGTTTGTGTGTGTGTGTGTGTGTGTGTGCATTTGTGTCTCCAGCAACGTGTGTTTCCTCCGTGTGTCGACATATCATCTCCAGCCAACCACATGAAGATGGATGAGAGAGGGTGGAAATCTCCTCTCTGCCGCAATGATATGCACGCACCATCAAGCACAAACACACACACGCACTTACACACATGCACATGCACATACACATACACACACTCACACGCGCACACACACAGACTTGGTACAAAGCCATGGCTGCTCTTCTTAATGGGATGGAAATGTTACCAGCAACTCGATGAGACATTGTGACAGGCGAGAAAAAGAGATGATCAGATACCGGGTGATAATTAAGAATGAACGCTCCTTCATATAAAGCAGGAGGGCAATAACTCCACTGACAGGGTGTGAAGCGGCGCAGGGCAAGGTGAATGATCTGGCATCAGCATCAAGCAAGATCACATCAAAGTGTAAGAACTGCGCACCAATCCAGCGGTGCAGCCTTTATTCTAATGAAAGGAGGGGGAAAGAGAGGGAACGACATGTGGAAAACAAACTGGGGACGGGGCTGGGATAATATTACCAAGAGGGAGGCTAAAAAAGCAAAGATAAATGAAATGGAGCAATGAGGGAGGATACAGAGAAAATCACAAACGACATATGCTAAATTAGAGTGACTGAGCTCCCCGCCTCATAATAACCTCTGTCTATCTCCTGGATAGAGAGGGGGCTGAAGGAAATGAATAAAGGGAAAAGGGCCATACATCTTCTGGCCGGCCCCTGGCTATCGGTAGAGCGCTCAATAAAATTCAAGGAGGGAGGACATCACCAAAGGCTGCAGGGAGAGGAAAAGGCATCAAGTTGGGAAAGGTGCTTGTAGGGCCTGTCTCCCCTTTTTAAGTTGACTTATCTTTTGTCAGATTCTTGCTCAGCTTAGAGTATTTCAGCTGAATTGTTGAATCAATGTCTGAATTCATTCCATGGTTCATGAAAATATGTGAAAATCTACCTTGGTAACCTCATATAAGATAAAGTGTCCCATTTTTGTCTAGAGTCATTGAACTGAAAAATAACATCAGTGATACGGTATCGATTAGTCCTTCTTCAGATGACCAAATCATATGATGATTGAAAAAATCTTCACTTGAAAATAGTCAGACCTATAACAATATATATTTTACCTTGTATGTTTGTTAATCCAGTCAAAGTCATGGCTCCCTATCCAAAATAACCAATAAGAAGGGGAGCTGGTTGCTCTTTGGATTAAAATGAAAGGGCACACTGGTTTTCGTGGCTTTGGTTATGGTTTCCCTTTATTGTATTTGGGTAGTCATGATTATAAGTACCACTACAGAGTCAAGGCTTTTTAATTTTTTCCCCCTCTTTTCTTCATATGAGCAAAACATTGGAGAAACTTGGCAGTGCAGTAAATCTGAGTGTGACGGGTTTCTGAGAACCGAGGCTGGTGACAGTCTCTTGCTACTCACACATACGCAGAAACACACACACGGAAACAATCGCATACTATGTGCTCTGCACATGCCTGTGCGAGATGCCCTTCCTACATGAACTGCCGCCCCCAGTTCAGTTTCTAACACACATGTTCACAAGCACATGCCTGTATCCATCCCACACACGCAGTTTAGATCCCCTGCTTTATTCATTAGATGCAGCCATGGACCATTCCTTTGAAATATGTCCTCCACTCATTGAATTATACAAGTGTGCGGGCATGAGTGGTTTGTGTGTGTGTGTGTGTGTGTGTGTGCATGAAGGAGGTGCTCTCTCCTCTGAGATGCTGCAGTGAGCCTATCACGTTCTGTGCTAACTCAATAATGCGCCAACATGACAACAATCAATCAGGGATGGAAATGACTCACTTGCCACATCTGCCCGCCTCCCTCCCCCCCCACACACACACACGCGCGCACACAAGCATAAGCATGTACACGCCCATATGGGCACAATTAGGCCACAATTCATAGGAAGCGGCTTGCTGGAGAGTGGGGTAGAATTTGATCAAATAGATACCAATACTCTTCCAGGAACTGTGCACCCGCAACATAACAGCCCCTAAAAGCCTCCTGCCACCACCCTGCGAGCACAAATGGCTCCCTCTAGGGTGACGGAATCTGTTAGTGTGTATTTGAGCATGTGCCCACAAAAGCATGTGTGTATTCCCACCATACCACACCTATCCTCCCACCATAAATGCTATGCAATTAGGGGGTGGGTGAGATGGGCAGGATACAACAAGCCCCTCTCGCACCTTCTCTGTTCCCAGCATTTTATCCCCCATTCTCTCTCTCTCTCTCTATTCACTCTCTATTTTTTTTTTTTTCAACCTCTATCCCTGGCTCTCTGAAAGCCTCAATTAATCTCCGCTTCAGCCACATGATACCAGGTCATTAACAGTGGCCGTAAATCTCAATCCTGCTGCGTCTGTCAGTCCCGCACCGTCTCTCCGGAGGTGTGCATGAAAGAGGCACACAACTCAAGCACAAGGGTGCAAAAAACACAAACATGTGCACATACATCGTAATCCCCGCTTCCTCTTATGCCGACCCAAATTGAGCATATCAAAGCCCCCCCAAAACATTTCAGTCATCATCACCTTCCTTTAAAACAGCATCCAAGAAAAAGAGAAAAATGGGCCAAACATAAAAGAGAGCACAGAAGATCAGAGTCTCATAGAGAGGCAAAAAGCAAAAAGCAAAAAAAAAAAAAGTAACTGCATCGTTTGATAAGTAATTAAGATGAGCATGTGTATTCAAGATAAGTGACTGACATGCATGAATAAAAGTGCTTGCTTTGCTCGAAGCACCCCGCTGGGATTTTAAATGAAGAGACCGGAAAACGTGGCAGCCTTGCATGTGATCAGTAACCCTAGGGTGCGCTGGCAAGAGTTACTGATGTAGCGGAAGACATTTCTGATAAGGGATGGGAGAGGGAGAGGAGATAGGGACTGACTGCGATGATGAGGCTTCTCCAGAGCAACAGGGGGACAGATGTGACTGGTGACCTCTGGAGTCCACAGCCCCCTTCTTAGCCTCCAGGTACTGTAAATTACATTGACGTCTTTCTTTCTTTGTGTGTGTGTGTGTGTATGTGTGTGTGTGTGTGTGCGAGAGTTCATCTTCGGAAAACATGCCTCCGAATGTGTGTCATCTGGATCTGTGGTTTTGAAAAGTGTGTGCGTATGTGTGTGTATGTGTGTGTGTGTGTATGGGTGCCTATTTTCTGTGTGGCTGTAGGCTACATGACTCAGTTTTCTAACTCTAACTCAGACGGTCGGGAGAGCAGATTGGTTTTGAGGAGTGGCAGGCGATGCGAGGGGTGAATCACAGAGGATGCCTATTACCATTAATCTCCTGTTTTCACTGCCTTTGCTAATGGGATGTTTTTACTTACACATACAAACACACATTAGCCGGCGAGGCCAGCCCTGATAAAATGATAAGAATAAGAAGGGTTATTTGCATGCAGTTTCTGAATTCCCACATTCCTGAGGGAAATCAAAACAACCGCCTGCCTGTTAGACCAAATCTATTCTATACCAAGCCTAAATGAGGAGAAAGACAGTAACGGAGACAACCCGTGACTCAGACGCTGGCTGGCTTTTTATAATGTGCCATGCTTTGCCTAGGCTTGTCCTTACTCCCAGCAGGCAGTAAAGTACTTCTCAAAAACTTTTTCCAATCCAATTTTTCACCTCTCGCCTGGGTAAAGCTATTATACTCTGGTGTCTGCCTGGCCCTTGTGTAACTAATGGTGTCAATCTCAGTATGTGTATGTGTATGTGTGAGCGTGTGTGTGTGTGTGTGTGTGTGTGTGTGTAATTCACTGGGTGCATGGGGAGTTGGATAGATAGATAGCCCTTGGTGGTGCCTGGTCTAGCAGCACTGGGGACATGGATTAAGAGGCAGGGTGC
Source organism: Myripristis murdjan (assembly GCF_902150065.1). Taxonomy (NCBI): domain Eukaryota; kingdom Metazoa; phylum Chordata; class Actinopteri; order Holocentriformes; family Holocentridae; genus Myripristis; species Myripristis murdjan. Next base: position 17,857,124 of record NC_043986.1, on the reverse strand, counting down.
CTTGATAAGCCACTTTCTTGCCCACAGTTTGAAATATTGTCCGCAAAGTTAAAAATTCAGGAGTTTGCCCCTTCTTTGTCCAATAGGCACCACTTGTTTCAGGTAAACATATGCTGGGAAAAGCTGCTAGTTGTGGCTCTTGGTGCTGAAACGTGACTACATTAAATGTGGAATGTGGAGCTCTTTGCTGAAAGCTGAAACATGTTAAACTTTGAGCGGCCTGAGCGCTAATAACATGCTAATCTCCAGGCACAACAGCAAATCCTTTCCACTGAGAAAAGAAAAACAAGCTGCAAACTGAATTTCGACTCTGGAGAACTACCTATACCTTATCATTTCATGGACTATCTTGTATGGTAATTAAGAAAAAAAAAAAGTATTTACCTCAAGATACAGTGTATGTAATTTTCTAGACTTGGGTAGACAATAATTTTCATTTCGGTTTGCTTGTCTCCATTTTAATTCAGTTCGTTTCAGCTCATTGTGTAATATTCATTTGCTTTGTCTTATTTTTTTCTCCTTTTAATTTCTTTTTGTCATGCTCTCTGTACACAGGCTATATCTACACCAAGTCTATCCACAGTGGTTAAAGACATCCCGCTCTATCACCCATTTTCCACCACTCGAGCTGTCCCTGGAACACAGGAACCCTACTAAGGAACCAGGGATCCCTCACCCCAGTTTTAATCAAACATACCAGCCCCTCTTTTTGCTGCAGTGGTTGAATCTGCGTCCCAAAACGGCACCTGCAACTGAGGTAGTACTCTCTGAGTTACCAGGGACTATAAGGTGAAGTTTTAGTGCTGAGCAGCGACCTCAAAAATGAATTATTAAAGATTGCTTTATTGAGGTGCAAGTAAACATATCATAAGTCTCCGTTTACAATTGCTTTCCATGTCACAATTCATCTCCACCGCTCTACGTGAAAGCAGGCTCCTCCTTTCAGCTCTTGATTTTCGAGCTTCCTCAATGTCACATTGGATCTCCATGTGTTTCTTTTTACAAAACCACATGCAACATCACAGCGGCACAGTAGTAAATATTCATGAGCATGATGAAAGATTCAACATCTTCCATGTTTACCGTTAAGCCATTGTCAGTTGCACGCAGAATGATTAGAAGCCTACTCTGTATTAGCTCTCTATTCTCTGGGCGCAGTGGAAACGCAAATACACAAGAGCTTAGGGTTCTCCTTTTGCCCCCAGAACACTCTTACACAAGCGAGACCCAGTGGCATAAGGCAATTACGGGGGGGCCCTGTTCATGCTATTATGATGGGCCCTAGTGCAGACTACTTATAAAACACACACACACACACACCATTATACATATTTTACCAACAATGTGCTGGCTTTTACAGTCGAATGTGTTAAGCGAATGTTAAGTTTAATTTTGACAGTGATAAACTGTTCCTGTAGTGAGTTTAACCAGACGCTTGTTGCTATCAGCTTCACAGAATGGAGATGCATTCATAAGCTGAGACAGACTTAATCAAAAAAAAAAAAAAAAAAAAAGGTTAAGATTGGTTTGCCTTTTCAAGGTTATATAACAAATGGCACCATTTTCAATTAATGTGAGTTCTTCTTTGAGCATAAGTTCTTTCTGAGGTGGACACCTTAATCACTCGCAGGGGCACAGTCTCCGCTCATTAACCGGAGGGGCTGCTCTCTCTCCAGGACCCAAACTCCACAGATCCCAGTGCAACCACACTGGATGCACTGGTCTGGACACAGGAACTTTGACACTGGGACGGTCCATCACTAAGATCTCCTTTCTCTCACCCATGTGCTGCTCTGCTTCCCCCCTCGTCTCTTTTCCTGTGTTCTTTCCCCACTTACCTTCCCCTCCCTTTGGGCACTTGCTCTCATTCATTCTTGGGAATGTCTTACTCACATATTACATTGAATTTCCCTCAGATAAGAGCAGATCACTAGAATCATGACTGAGAAACACAAGTCAAGCTTACTCTGATACAAAGCTACTATCTAGATCTATCACACTAAGATAAGATAGGATGGACCTCACACCCACTGATAAAGTGCTCTGAGAGAAATCAAGGTGACAAAAGGTATCATTGTGGGTCTGTTTAATAGACTAGTGCTTGTTGTCTGTCTTTAATGCTCAGAGCTTGAAGTGCTTGTACTTTGCAATGAGCCCATCTGCCTGCATTAAATTGCCTCCCTTTTCTGTTAATTGCTTTAAACTAAAATGTTTAAACATCATACTGATTTTTTTAATCTGAAAAAGAAAGCAGTCAACTAATTATGCTATGCTTTAAATACCACAGAGTGTGTAAAAAAAAAAAACTGCTTTCCAAAATGGGGGAGATTACAAACTAGGGAAATGAATAGTGTAGAGGCATGGAGAATATCTGTGAAGTATTTTAATTCATTTAATTTCGGCTTGCAATCTTAATTGGTGTTATCTGTTTGTCTTGTCTTAGTAGGTTAAAGCCACAACGCACCAAGCCAGATCACGCTGTATTTCACTGGAATAGAGATCAGAAGAAAATCCCCATAGGGGAAATTGGGTGTTTTACTGTGTTCATGCATGTTTTTATTGGGATACATGCTGGTAAAAGGTATGACTCTGATTTCACATTCTGGCACAAGTGTATGGACAGCTCAGTGAAACAACACACACACACACACACACACACACACACACACACACACACACACACACACACACGCACACACATGCACACACAGCTCAACACTGAGCTGATTTGTTGGTGGGACTTGTCCATGCCAACAGTGTGGATAAGAAGAATGAGATTAAAAGGGATAATGCCTGCAAGCATAAAAGTGCGTTCCAAGAATACCACTTGGTAAGCAGAGACTCTTGCTTTTTATGTTCGTCATCTTAACCTAATCTTAACCTACATCAGCCCACGAATGGATGCTTTATTTCTCACTGTTTCTGAATGAAAAAAAAATGGACAGATTTGGAGGCTTTTAGTGCTAAGCAAGTCGACTTGATGCTGAGGTACGGTTTACTGAGATATGACCCAAATTCCTACACCCTTCCTCTCGCAGAGGCCTCTATCTCATATACAACGGCTATCTTTCTCTCTGTCTCTCTTCCTCCCTTTATCTTTCTTCCTGCACTTTGCTGACAGCCAATGTGCCCACCCACCCCCACAAAAGTTTATCTGCAAAGGTAGCAATGTTTGGATTATTAGAGGCTAATTTAGATTCTGCTGCATCAGCTCAACAGTGTTAAGAGGAAAGCAGAGGGGCTGGATGTTAAATAGATCACAGTGTCAATATTAGGGATTAATGTCACTTTTGAGGCTTTTCCTCCTGCTCCCATGGCTCTAAACTCAATGTTGAAGTCAGTGGAAATAAGAGATGTGATGCCACACTGTGTCACACACACAGACAAGCAAACCGCGTCGTAAAGCATTCCCTCACACCCATACAAAAAGCACATACACGCACAGAAATATATTTCGGTTCCTCAGAAAAGGCCGAAAGAACAAAAGCAGGACAAGGATATGGACACGGGTAAAACCTCAATTGCACGAACAATGGATGGGATGGAAGGGAAAGTAACGAAATGAGAGCAGCTTAAATGAAGACTTCCTCTCTCATTCGCTGCGTTTCTCCGTGTCCCAGATCTAACACAAACTGTTTGGGTTTCGCCCCAATTAACAGGGAGGCAATTTAGCTGCGACAGAGGGAATTTTCATCGTGTATATGCAGTCAAGAACGGCAAACAGCTGTCAGCAGTTTGTACCCTCCAGTTCTACTTTCCATAATTGAGTCAGTAATGCCGCTCTTTTCATCATAATACCATCAGTCTTAATCTTTCATGCGCCTGAAAAGGAAGTTATGCTGGGTGCATCTCTGCTGTCCAACCATTTGATCACACAGCACAATTATAGGAACAACACGCGTGGAGTCATCAACCGCTTGTAGAACAACAACTGAATGCCAAAAACAGTGGAGGGATTTGAGAGAGATGAATATGGTTTACAGCCATTCAGCTGAGCACGATCTGTCAAGATAGTCATCCTGGCTGCGGTGCTCCCAAAGCAATTTATTCGACGACACACTATAACAAATTACACCGCCGGAACTGCTGGAATGGAAAGAGAGAAATGGGCTTGCAAATAGTTCTAGTTTTATCTCTATTATAGCTTAATATTGCAGTGTCACTGATGTGGAACACACACAAATGTATTCACCCACACGCACAAGCTTGTGCATGGACGGGTACATGCACACACACATTTGCCTGCCCAAGGTTTTTCAGTAGAGCCACATAATTAATGGTCTGTTAAATTGAAGACATTAAAATGGTGAGCAGTTGTAAAAGGGCCACCAGGGGCAATGAGAGGAGATGGTGTTTCCAAGAGCACACATATTATCATAAACCAAAATACACACCGCACACACGCACTGGCACAAACATATACACACAGCAAGAGCAGCACCTTAAAACTCCCGAAACGGTCAACCTCTCCTCCTGAACCTTGACCTGCATCAAAGTTTGTGTGTGTGACCAGTGATGTCAAACCTAAGAATAATTTATTAAGAGAGTATTTGAGAGGTGAAGTCAGGTTCTACGCGAATCACTCAACTGCATCTGGTTTGCTGCTGGGTATTATTTTGGGAGGGTAGGTTTTAGTGGTGAGGTTAAAGGCTGTAATGTAAGTGGAGCTATCTTCGGAACGACATGTTGTCCTGGGACCAGGATGTGAGCGGAGGCCCCATGTTCCACACAACCCAAACACCTTCAAGGTCCTCCATCCGCACTCCTCTCTACCCTCAGCGTGCTCCCTCAGATTTGCATCATAAATTCCCAAGCCTTATTTTGACAGGTTGATTTTTTTTTATTTCCTGCAGGCTCTTCAGCATCTGGTTGTATACATGAAGGTGTCTGTGCAAACAGTGCAGCAGGAGAGAGGAGAGAGAGAGAGGGAGGGAAACAAAATGAGAGAGAAGAGGGAAAGCTGAACAGAGATCTCAGGTCTCTGGGGTCATGCTCATAATTGGTCCCGAGCTAGAGGTCTAACCAGCACCCATCCCCCCATTTTCTCTCTATTTCCCTCTGTTTCTCTATCTCTGTCTCCCCCAATCTCCAGAGACTCTGGCCGAGTGATAAATCAGATGCTAATCAATAATTCAAACACATTCAAACCTGGTCTTGCACCAAAGGGAAGAAAAAAGGCAGTAGGAGAGAGGGGGGATCAGAATGGGGATGAGAAGAAGAAGAGGTAACTCAGAGCCTTGCTGACTAAAACAGGGATTTTAAAATGGGGGTGGAGCCTAAAGAGTCATTACACATTCAAGCAGCGCTCCTCATCCCCGAGTACCCAGGATGCACTAGGCTCTCAGGTGAGATGATGACACGGTGGCACAGAGTGCCAAAAGTCACTGGGCTGTGAGTGTGAATTTATTATGTAGTCACCTTGTCTTGTGACCTACACACACACACACACACACACACACACACACCTTTTCCCAGACATGGTTAAGCTGTTGTTAAATCCGCTCCTTTTGATGAGTCGGGTTCTTGCAGCAGAACCTGTCAGGGTCCACTTTTCCTTGGATGAATGCTGCTCAGGCGTAACAATCAACACAAGCTGGGTCAAGAGCACAATCAGCATCGAACACCAGGGAGCCATCTGACAGCACAAGCACAGAGTGTACTGACACACACACACACACACACACACACACACACACACATAATTATCATGACCTGCCTGACCTTTAGAATGAAAGGAAGACGTGCCCAGGGTTAAAACCTTTACTTATGAAATCATATTAACTCTTATAGCTTCTATAGTCCAAGATCAGATTCTTCCAGAACCTTCTACCACTCAGTTTTCATCTTGTCTCAATAAAAAAAAAAAAAAAAAGAAATACTGGCAGGAGTGAGGCCTCCTTGAATAAGATAAAAAGATAAAGAATAAAGAGGGATAGACAGGAAAGAACAGGGAGGTCAAGCTTCATGGCTATCTATTGGCTTCCTGTGAATGGGCCTATAGTTGATGGGTTGAATAAACGACAAAGAGCAGCTCTCTGGTGACTCATGAGGGATCAAAAAAGTTAAGTAAATGAAGTAAATTATCCTAAACAAACAGCAATAAAAACAGACAGTCAAGAAGAAATCTTGTAGGTTTACAAGACACGCTGTCAGGAGTTACAAGCAACAGTGCAGTTTTTCAGCCTCCATATTTATTATTTATCAATTGAGACTAGCTAGCATATAGATTAGAATCAGTGTCTGGATTACAGATGCCATCTCTGCATAGTGAGCTGTGTTTAACAGGCTCAGACAGCACTGTTTGTTTCTGCATGGATAATTCAGATAGGGATGCTATCTTATTCTGTCGCCATCTGTGCAAGCCGGCGCATTCTTGCAGTGAAACAAATAGTAAAAAAAAAAAAAAAAAAAAAAAAGTATGTGTTTCTGCTTGCACCGATATGAATCGGAGTCCAGAGCAGCTTTATGAAAACCTACTGTAATAGCGGGCAGAGGGAGAGTGAGGATGAAGAGAGACAGAGAGATAAAAGAGCGAGACCATCCACTCTACTCCCTCTGGCCTATCTCTTCCATCAACCTGGCAGAGCCAAGGAAATACAGTTCATTATCATTGATCACACCAGACTATGCACACAAACAAGTTACACACATATGCTCGACAAAAACCCAAACTAAACAAGACATATGCACAAGCAGACACACATACACACACGCGCACTAAACAAGGCACTGTTAACAGATGTCTGGAGCATCTGTACCTGGCAAAACTGAAATCTTCAAGCTCTTGCCAAGAACAGCTTTCATATTTCAGTAGGTACCGGGTTTTGATATATCACCTCTCCTCGGTTCTGGCAAGACAGAACACAATAGCAGCTCTCTCTCTCACGTGCACACGCTTTCTACCAAACACACATACGTGCGCACACACCCAGACACACACAGGGCTGCTGACCTGATAGCCTAGTATGTTTTATTACCATGTCATTTGCTACAGCTGCGGTAATTATGCTTAATTACAGTTGTGTGATGCATTAATATCAAAGCCATGGGCTGAGACCTTGTCTGTGGGTGTGTGTGTGTGCCAGCACAGATGTGTGTGTATGTAGATGGCTAAGGTGGGAGAGACAGTGTGGATAGACATCCAGCATCCCTAGGCTCATGAATATTCAGCAACGAATTTGAATGTTAGCACAGCCATAAACCAAATGAATTAGTGGCGGAGGCAGGAAAAAAAACAGCCTAAATCCTTTGTAATGTGGGGAAACTGACGTGATACCTGCCAAGGGACGATGTCTCGCCTTTGGAGATAACACTTCTCAGTATGAAGTGCTCTGCTTCCTTGTTGTCAAAACTTTCTTAGAAGCACTTTGGCTGAACTCTTTTTTTTACTTTTACTTTGCCTCTCTGAAGCCTTCACTACAAAGCAAGTATATTCTCAAGAAACACAGCGAAGTCATCAAAAGAGCGGTGGAAAAGTGGGCAGTGTGGTGCAAGATACTGTATCACACACGCACTGTCTGTGGGTAGTTTGACTAGCTGTTAATGAGGTACCGCCAGGGCTGGGCAATATTTTACAAAATGAAGTATCACTATTTCTTTGACCAAATAGCTCCATATCAATCTTACAGCAATACTGTAGAAAAGACTATTGGTGCTTTCATAAGATTTTTGTCTGTACAGTCAGTAACGTGTCTGAACAGTCTAAAAAATTCAGAAAATTGTATCTCTTGCTGTAATGCAGCCTGTAAAACCAGGAAAAGTACAATATCAAAATTCCAGACAATATCTAGTTTCATATCACAATATTGATATAATATCATAGAGCCATAGTTAAAGGCCTCCGCTTTCTAATATCACGCTTGCAGATCTCCACTGCCTCAGCGGCATGCATCACACTGACAGTTCATCATTTTTGGAGGAATAACGGGTGATGACCAACACGGTGACTGATGGGGCCCGTACAGGCGCAGACCAAGTCACACCCTGTGACAGGACGAAAACGTTGCTCTTCACCTTTACTGTGACAAACTAAATCTCCGTCCTAAGAAGATGAGAGGGGCCACTCCCTCTCATCTTTGCCATCTTTCTTAAGGCAGCACTTCCTCCCTCTGCACAAAGCCTGCTGTCTGTACTCCAACACTGGCCCTGACTAACCTATAGCTCACAGCTCACAATACGCAGCTGTGTGTCGGGGCTGTGCGTGCAAGCATGTGTGTAACTCTGTGTCTTTGCGAGATTGGGTACAACGTCATTGCTGCCCACGCAGTTATGGCCGGACAGTTTCAGGGTCAGTGTTGAGTTCAGAGCTCATTACACTTGATCCATGTGATTATGGGTGTGTATGTGGGTGCGTCTGTGTGTGCATGAGTGAGTGTGAGTGTGTGTGTGTGCCTGTCCTTCCCTGACCCGTTGCACACAGAAAAAAAAACATAACCAATGAAGAGGTCTCCTTCATCAATCACCAAGTGTCGGTGGAGCCATAATCCACTCAGAGCAACGCCTCTCCACGGGGCTTGTCGCTGACATGCGCATTGTGTTTTGGACCCAGTCCCGACTCTGACCAATCGAAACCCTTGCGCGCCAGGTCAGCTTTAAGTCAACACCTCGAAAACCCCATCGAGATGAAACCGAGCCTGCCTGCTTCTCTGAGTCCAAACAACTCATCTGACAGACAGGGCCGGCTGCCAGCACTTGCCATTCTCTGGGGCCGATCAGCGCTCTGCCAGCCGTCCAACTCAACTGTCTGGGATAGTTAGGCTACACAAGGAAGAGGGAACAGAGGCTTTTCGATCAATACAGACTCATTATCTGTTGCCTTCTGTCCCAGAGAGATGAGTCCCTCCGCTCAGCCTGTTGATGAGGAAAGCGCACCACAATTCAATTAGGGGACGGTCGAGATGCCAGAGGAGGTTTGATCAAAGCACTCTGCCTGACTAATTAGCACACACAGTGGTTCACAAGGGCTATTTTTACATCTGAGGGGCGATGTATGTTGTTGCGTTAATGGTAGTTTTACCCTGTAATGGACCGGAAAAACCTGGCCCCTAGTCAAGGCTTTCGATTCAGCCGGAGCAGACTGAGGCCTGAGTGTGCCACTCTCAAGACACGTGCACATATATGAACAAGCACACACACAACCTGATGATACTGACGGGTCACACAGGGTCTGATGCGACCCTTCTTCGCAGGTTAAACCCATCAACAAAATGATAGTCTCATGGGATGTAGACTGTGGGTGTAAGCCCGCCATCGGCCAACTCTGTCATTGGGAATTCTCCTCCCCTTCCGCTAACCCCCAACACTATTTTGCAAGGGCACTGTCGCTGCATCCTGAGCTTGGTGCCGCCCATGATGACTGTGATTGGTTTAAAGAAATACAAACAAGCCATAGCGTTTGTTTTTTTGTTTTTTTTTTCCCCTCTATAGCAGAATGATAATGCGTTCAGTCAGACCTTTCTCCGGTGCTGGCACGGTGCTAAAATGAATTGTGGAGATAGGTCTGGCTAACAAAATGAGTGTAGGTGTGTGTGTGTGTGTGTGTGTGTGTGTGTTCGTGCAGACAGGAAGTGTCAGGTCACCCAGAAATAGTGCCAGGGGAAAATAAAGCTGTTTCCAGGAGTCTTCAGGGACTCTTTAGACAGCCTGTTGACAGCTTTATAAACCTCTTAACAAATGGTGTCCCTCCTTTTCTCTGATGAAGCAAAAAGGTCCGAGGACTAAGGAGGGAACAGGTGTGTCCCTCAAGGTGGGTTCATAAATGCGTGTATGTGTGTTTGTGTGAGCTATGTTTGATCTGCGAACATGGCCTGATTTTAAATGAGGAACAAGATTGAGGGTGCGCGGAGTGGAGACACAGACAGGCCATCGATCTAGTGTCCAGGTTCCTGACCGTCTGGTGAATGTCCAGCACTGAAATCTGAAAGCTAAACATGTGTTCCACACAAATACACACCAGCCCCACTGCTTGGTTCAGAGGTGAAAGGGGGGAGGGCAGAAAGAAATTCAGGAAGAGGTTATAGCATGAAAGGCCGGGGGTGGAAGAAAGACATAGGAAGGAAAACAATAAATAACTGCAGCGAGGAAGTCTTGTCTCAATACTTTTCACACTACAAAGCGTACCCCCAAGTGCAGTTTAAATTGTAAGTGCATACCGCTCTGTCAGATTATCGCCCGAATACAGCAACTCCAAAGGTGAGATCTACCTGCCTTCAAGTAGAGACTAGGGGTGTAAATCTTTGGCTTCATAGAGATTCACAATCTGGTCATTTGATTTTAAAATGAATTTTTCAGAATTCAAATTCACTTCTACAATATCATTTTCTTCTGAAATGTGAAAATAAGACAAAATTACCGAGACATTTGTTATTCAAAAAAACAAAACAAAAAGTATGCCATGGTAAAAAAAAAAAAAAAAAAAAAAAAAGTTGCAATTCAGAGTATTGTGTTGGATCACCACCACTTTAGGTCTTATTTAAGAATCTTGAATTAAACGATTTAGATACTGTCATATCGGCTGAAGCCAAAGTCAGAGCAATTTGTTTTATTTCATTATTTTAGCAGCAGATCGACGCGGTTGAATCAATGCATTGATGCGATGAGTGAATCGTTACTTCCGTGTTTTACAGAGAACGCTGACACTGTGTCGATCTTGAACATGTACAACTGCACTATCCCGATCACTGAGCTACGTTTAACTGTTTGTTAGATCATATCCAGCTCTGTCATGTGGAACCATGACAACACTACTCAGTTGGTGGTGAGCAATGGTGATTATAGGAGCTGCATTTGCTTGATAAGATGGATAACAGGAGATAAGTGTTGGTGTTGCCCCATCAGCAGTGGAGCTGAAAGGGTGAGGGGAGGACAGCCAGACATCCAACATGATGAGTTAGGGAGGGACGCAACAGCATAAAGTGTCATGGCCCAGTCACCCTTTGCTGAACTTGAGCTTCTTTTCATTAACATTTTGCCAGATACCAGCCACCACTCCCACTTTCCTCAGGCTTTCCTGTTGTCATGTGCCAATGACATCACTAACCTCTCCCATTTTCTTTGTTCTTGCCTTTTCCCTCACCCATGATGCAATATATCAGAGCTTTCCAGCTTGATTCCTTGTCAAGAGAAGATGTTATTGCTCCCTTAGTTGTTGGCAGTGCCGTTTACGGAGGGGCTTATGCTGTGAGCAAGCTCAGTTTTAATGCCACCATAAATAACATTGTCACACCCTGTCAAGTAAACTCTACTCAAGGGAAAGTGGAAGAGGCAACCTGGCTTGTGGAGCAGACAGGAGCCTATGAGAAGCATCTTCTCACCGCACAGCTACCATCAGTAAAATGTCATGCCTCTCACTTCACTGATCACCAACTGAAAACCTATCTATCTCCAGCGAGCTCAAACTCTGTGCATTCGTGGTGCTTTGCAGTTTGCCTTTTTCCCAAGATGCAATCTTTGCGGGGGCTTCGGGTTTCCGATGAATGATAAAACCTATCACATCTCAGGATCTGAGAAAAGGTTCGCATTTTAGTCATAACCTTAGCTGTTGTGCGTCACATCTAGGGGTTGAGCATAAACACAGAAATACAGACAAGCTTCTACTTTGACCAGTGGTTGATGACTCATGCATGGCTCCACAACAGTGACTCTAGATGATGCACTAAAATTTGAGTGGTCAGTTACATCTCAGCATGTAAAACAGTTCATGTTATTTTGGTTTAACATGCATATTTAAAATGAGGCAAATGTTGTTAAATCAGCCTAGTTACCCCAATACTGTCTATCAGTGTGCTACTCTAGGCTGTTAGTTGGGGGTGGTAAGGTGATTTCCCAATCCTTAGTCCACCACCACCACCACCATGACCATATGTTGTTTCTCACTAAATGCCCTCATGGATCAGGTAAAGACAATAAATACTGAGCATCACCACACGTGGAAGTTGCCTAGAGTGGATACAAAATATTGTCCAAATCCATCAAGTCATCCATAATTTGTATGTGAACATGGCTTGACAGTGTATCTTGACTGCCCCTTGTAATTGCAGACAAACAATACCAACCTGCCAAAAATCACTATGATATTACTATAAAACTTCTATGAACAGTTGTAGTACTCGACGGTGAGTTTATAATGACCTGATCTAACTTTTATGATTTCCTGTGGTATCATTTCTCGACCTGTATGTGACACCTCTGCCTGTCACTTCTAGTAGCAGCATGCTATCTTAAACTTTGGCAGTGATATTTGTAAAGTATCCTTTTAAATATATATATATATTTATACTATAGGATTAGTACAGCTCTTAGGCGCAAGGGCAAAACTTGTGTCGTCTAAAACACGATTACGCCGAGTGAAGTATCAACTCACCAACTGTAAAGTGCAGATAAAGATGAGAGTGCATCGTCCGCTGCAGCAGCCCATTGTGTCAGCGGTGAAAACGGGACTGGGAGCCGGGGAGAAAGGACTTGGAAACGGATCGGAGGAGCTCTGGATGCGCCGAGCGGTCTCAGTGTAGGTCCAAGCTCTGCCGGTGTCCCATTCTCCTCCCTTTCTCCTGGTTCTGCTGCCTCGCCTCGGCTACTCACAGCCCAAACTGCAGCGGGATCGCTCCGGATTTGCTTTTGCTTGTTGCCTCTGCCTGGTCGCACTTGAGGTGACTGGCTGGGTGGATGGCTGTGTGAGCCGGTGTGTGCGGGGGGGAAGAGGAGGGAGGAGGAGGGGTGGAGGGGGGTCAGACGGCCACGGGGGGCTGGATGGATGGGCTGGGAGTGGGCTGAGGGCGTCAACTGTTTTTTTTTTTTTTTTTTTTTTTTTGGGAAACAGTTGTCAGCCGTGGGTGACGGAGCAGAAACTGTGTGTGGATTATAGCAGCCTTTATCCAAAATATTTGAGCAGAGGCAATCATTTTATTGTCATGGTGATGGATGTATTTCTATTAAGCCAATTAGCGGAGGGGAGAGGGTTGTCGGTGTAACTCGCAGATGAAATGATCACATTTGTCTGACACAAATTGGAGGATGAACTGAAATATTAGTGAAACAGAGCCCGCTGTCTGTGTCAAAAGATCATACAAGTGGTGGCGAGTCATTTTGCCATGAATGACTTCTTCTCAGGGCACCGGGTGAAATCAGCGCCCATAGTGACTCTAGTGGAGTTTTGGCGCCATCTGGTGACAATCTGATGACACACACTTTCACAAGTTTGACCACTGCATTTCTTATCAAAGCCCCATGGGGTCATAATCATTCATTATCACTGTCTTGGTCACTTAAGACGCGTTTAATTTCCCAAATTTCAAAATAGTTCCCTGATCGGGCTTTAGGATATATGAGCCTATATAAGCCATAAGTTATGTAGTTGGTTAAAAAGCATTTTTTCTTTTACTTGTCCCATAGCTGTAACCTAAATTGTTGGGTCCCAACTCCACAGAATAAACACAACATCCATTCTTGTTTAGTCTCTACACCCCTGCTCTTCCCTCTTTGTTTCCTCTGCTTAGAAACTCCTCTTGCCCTGCCTCCCTTCTCCACACAGACCTTTTGTTTAGATCTCTATTTGCCTTCTGGGTAGGCTACTGCTCTGTATGATTTATAATAGAAAAGATCTTAAAAGCAATTCTCTCAGTCAGCCTCCTACTCCTTTCTCTCTCTCTCTTGCTCTCTCGGGGTAGATGCAGGTCCCACCTCTCTCCTCACCAGCTTGATAAATCTTTTACACGTCTGCAGGCTGAGTGAGGGAACACTTCACATCTGATTTCATCACACACTCCTCCGCTGTGCTCCTTAAAAGCACGTCCCACTCCACCGGGCCCAGCCGAGTCCAGCCCGGGCCAGGAGCCTGCCTTCCTGCATGATGCTTCTCTGCTCCTCCCCCGGCACTAAAAATAACCTCATGGTATTTATGGAAGCGTGTGAGGGACAAGGTTTTGGCGATTTTTAAAAGAAGAAATATACCCATCTTTCATTTTCTGATAGAGTTTGACCAGACTTTTCTTGTGCTGACCAATTCTTTCATGGCATAAATTCATAGTGAATATCACATTAATTAACATCAAACTCATGTAATGATGTCTTGACTGGAATAAATAGACATTAAGGCGCTGAAAGTAAAATATCTACTTTTATTTAGATTTGTTGAAATTGTATATCGGTGTTCATCAACTGGAAGTCAAAGGTCGAGGTTACCCGTTGTTTTATTCACCACCATTTCTTGGCTCAAGTATCATGTTTTACTCATGCACATGGAGTGAGTTGGATGCTATAAGGAACCACTGGGACCAGACATTAGTGGCCTCTATGTGCTTTTTGCATGAAATACCCCATTCATATCTGCATTACCTTTGAGAACATGCTTCTGAATGCATGCCATAAAAATCTATTTGTGTGTGTGTTTGTGTGTGTGTGCATGTGTGTGAATCAGAGAGGGGAGCCCAGGCTGAAATAAGGTCACTGTCATAGTTCTCTTGGAAGCCTTAATAGAGGTTCTCCATGTGTTCCCATTTTGCTCAACACCTCCTCATCACCCCAGTGTGTGTGCAGTGTGTGTGTGTGTGTGTGTGTGTGTGTGCGCATGTGTGTGTGTGTCTCACGCTTGTCAGTGTGTCCAAGCCCTCGGGGACTGTTGTTCTCCATGGTGACACTAATGTGAAGCGACAGGACAGCCAGTGGTGCGCTGCTCTGAGGAGACCTGCATTGTGGAGGAGACCTGAGAGTCTGGCTCATGGTGGACAACAATACAAAAAAGACCTGAAAAAGATGAAGCTTTCTTCTCCTTGAAAGCGTCTCAGGCTCTCCGTTTTTAGTTCCCATTCTCTGTCTCTCTCTCTCTCTCTCGGACGTGCTAACACGCCAGCACAATCCCTCATGCAGGCACACACTCCAGAGGACTGAGCCTCACACATGCATGGACATTCAGTTTCTGACAAGCAGTTCATCATCATTTGTGAGGCCGCTGGAGACTGGAAAGCTAAAGAGATTCTGTCCTTTCTTACTGTGGCCTAAATGACTTGATTCCCCAAATTATCACGGTCCAGCAGCAGTTTGCTCTCTACAGACTTGGACATGATGTTGTTACTTAGACAGAAATATGAAGGAAATACAAACAGGGGACACTTTTCATTGCTGCAAATGACAATAAAGAAGGAGAAAAATAATGCATAGTCTCAGCAGCGATCCAGCTACATCATAAACACAATGAAAGCAAGAAATGAGCTGCTCCCTCCCGCTCTCCAGGACATTTACTATACTACAGAGGCACCGGTTTGTAGAGCTGCAAATTACAGCCACCACTGGCAGTCCAACAAGCACATGAACGCTCTCTTTATTTAGGCCCATGCTCATAAAAGTTTAAGATTATGCATGTACCCTTCGTGGAAGAGCCTCATCTGATGCCTATTTCTCTGCTGCTTTACCACGAGGAAAGTTCCAGTCTCAATGAAGAATAAATACAGAGGCTATTATGAGGAACATGTGAATAATTTATAATCGGATTATGCTTTGGGAAGAAATATTGGTCGCCCAAATCATTTGTATGGTCGTTTGTTAGTTCTAACGCTGTCCGCTGGGGGGCGCCTGTTGCGAGGTCAGTTTTCACTGAATGGATGCTTGACTCCACCACAAGTTAGACTCAGAAAGCTGGAAAAGTACCGGATGATAGACGTTTTTGTCTTCAAAATGAAAGCATAGAAACCAATGGCTACAGTGTGACAAACAGATAGATAGATAGATAGATAGATAGATAGATAGATAGATAGATAGATAGATAGATAGATAGATAGATAGATAGATAGATAGATAGATAGATAGATAGATAGATAGATAGATAGATAGATAGATAGAAAACGTGGGTGGGGAAACGAACCAGTCTCCCAAAGCATGACTAAAACAATGTGTGTTTCTGATTTGTCATTTGTATATTTCCCAGCAGACGTATGCACAATTCCTTCTTTAGTTTCAGCTGCCAGGTTTCATTTTCTTACTTTCACTTTCTTTCTTACTCTCACTTGCTTTCACAGAAACATTTGACTGCCATTGTCTGGTATGAATAATGTTTTCAACAGAATTACACACAAAAAATAAACTTAGTAAGATAACATTACAATGTATTGTAATGTTATCTTACTAGTTTTTATAATAATAATATAGAATGTATACATTCTATATTATTTTGTCTTTTTTTGGTGTTATGTTATTGTAATCAATATTGTAATTTTGGTGTTATGTTATTGTAATGAAGTCATACAAAAATACAAGTCTGCCAAAACTATACATCACCTTACAAACTTTACCAACACATCTGTGATATATTGTTAATTTATTTTATGGAACAATTGTACGAGGACATAGCAGCTCTTGTACAGGCAGTAATTTAATTTAATTTAAAGAAGTGCTGAAGTTTTGAGCTAAAGTAGCCTACTGCAGTGCTAAAGCACTTGCAGGAAATGTCATTTTTGTCAGATGCCCTCCTCTTTCACCAACATTCAACATAAGAAAGCTGTGACAATGTAAAAACATGAAATTTCAATGCTGAGGTCGTACTTGACCTATCATTCAATGTTTTGACATGTGGTCGGGGTCTGATCATGGGCTGGCTGCTACACCCAGTGCTTGTACCTCTTGGTCATGAAGAGCAGAGCATGTGCAGAAAAAGGAGGCCAGATTCTTAGACACACTCTTTATTAGATCCTTCTGTCAGTTCTGTCTGTCAGTCCAGCCTGTTGTACTTCCAGTGTGTTTTTGCCTGCACCTATTTATTAAAGTCCTCTTCAGCCTGCCCCTGCTCCTGCATTTGAGCTGTGTTACCAACACGCCACATAACATTTCAAGTAGGAGGAAGACATCACATTATAATATATTTTTTTTTACTTATTTATTTTTTGACACTGCTTGACAAATGGTAGCCAATGTGGATTTGCGTTAGTCATTTAACTGTAAGACTCGTGAGAGGCAAATGTGCAAATAGTCATGATAAGAGTTTTATTTTGAAAGCGACAACCGGAACTATAAATCTTATTCATGCTGTCTTGACAGTGGTCTCCGTCACATGGTGCTGCCTAACCGAGCGCCGATGGAGCAAGATGAGAAACGCAGGAGGCGAGCCCCTCCGGTTGCGCGTCAGCATCCTCTCAAATAGGGATCTGCCGCTGTCACTTCAGCTCTAGATGCGGAGAGACGGGCGGTTTGCAAACCCGAAACAACAAACAAACCTGTAATTTCTTTGCCATGCACCTGTTATTTTAATGTGATGTCAAACAAGAAGAGTAAGGAGAGGCTGTGAGGAGGCTGGATCTTTGCAAAGAATGATAGTGAGGATCAAGGCGCGCTGTCCCAGGAGAACTCATCTGAAGAGCTGGCTGTGAGAGACCGAGATGCTGCTCTAGCGCACCGGAGGGGCCGAGTGAGTACAATACACTTGATGACCGCCGATCACTATCGGTTTCATTATTGATCCACTTTGGTGACGAGTTTGGGACAGGTCGCCGTGCCAAGACGCGGTTGTCTTTAACGCCACAGATATATTCGGTAGAAGATCCCACCTGTCTGATCAATCATTCATGAGCATCTTAGTAAAGCTTTGGGTAAGAGATGTGTGAAAGTTGCCCCGCTAATTTGGGCATAGCGTGCTTTCCTAGTACACACCCGTAACCTAATGCATGCAGGCATCAAGGTTTAATATCATGCAGTGCGCTACAGAGGGTGATTTGGAGGTCGATTATGTCCCTTTAAAGTTTTTATTAGTGTGAACATGTGTTGCACACTGTTGCCACAGTGTCTGTGTGAGGCTAATTAATAAAGCCCTTGTTAGGAGCTTTCATATCAGAGGCACTCATCATTAATCCACTGATGGCCCAGAGGGCGTGGGTGGTTGTACTTGATGATAGGAGAAAGGCACTTTCTCGGCACAGTTCTCCACAGCAGGTTGGATTCATTACGGACTCACAACTGATGAACTCAGTGACTCTGTGGTCCAGAAGAGGAGACAGAGATGTCTGACAAAGAAACACCGGCTTTGATTAACATTTTTCTGCTTAAAATTTCACCATGGATCAGTGACATGCAATATAATATGGTCCAACATGCAAGTTTCTGGCTTTTATAATGACTGATGGGCAAATAAGAGTTGTCTCTTTGGCTAGAGAGCAGCATGAATTCTTTCCACCACTATACATCTGATTCAGTGTATAACGGTTATCTTACCTGAAGCACAGGCCCAGTTTCAGAAGCTCACTGTGATGCTGAGCGTGTGGGTGTGGGTGTGAGAGTAAGACTTCTACAGCAGGCTCAGTGCATGTCGATGAATGAAATCCACTCACTATGCAGCAAGGGTTCCCATCCCCTGTGCGCGTGTGCATGCATGCATTTGTATGTGTGTGCACACTTGAGTGTGTCTGTGTGTGTGTATTTCACCTCATTACACTCATTGTGTTGACTTAAGCAGGAGGGTCACCCCTGAGGCCCGTTCTCCTGCCTCATTGTGGAGTGATGCCCTGAATTACACAGCACTCACGCTGATCACAGAAGTACAGGAGCGCGTTGGGAGAAGCATTTCAGCTTACGTGTTCACTTCACTACCATTATTCCAACCGATGCATGCTGTATTCATGTGATTTACATTTCCTGGCACACGCATCCCACCGTGTTACACAATCACCGCTATGAAGACGTTTCACGCATCTCCTCCTGCTCCCCCCCGCCCCGCACTCGTCACAAGTGTATTTTGTTGAGAGGTGCTTAACTCCTGAATCCCAAACTCAGCAGGCTATGTTGCAGATTTGCCATAGAGCTCCAGCTCCGGTTCGAATCCCGGGCGATTATGTTCACAGCCTGCCCACGCACTCTCCGTATAGTAGCTCCTCTATTCTTGGTTGTTCTACAAACTGACAAAACTCCCTCCCTTACAGCCTGCCATTGCATTTCTCCTGAGGCATTCTCAATATTTTCCCTGTGTATGTATTAAACATCAAGCATGTCGAACTGGGGAACATGGGGCTGAGCACTTTGAGGCAGAGTCTGCCTTCTGTGGAGGGTGACAGAACAGTCAGATGGCCCCCACAGGGCAGGGAACAATTCCTGCTGCTGATTCACCCAAGGCGACAGGACTGGAGCACACTCTCCCTCCCTCCCTCTCTACTCCCTCCCTCTCATCCCGCCCTCCATCCCATCATCCCTTCCCACCTCCATCTCACAGTGATGAACACACTCTCTCGGGTTCACTCGCACACCTGCACCAAGGCTTCTGCACTCTCTATCTTCTTTTCTCGTCCTACACACACACACACACACACACACGCCTTCTCACGCACATGCTATGTGCCCAAGGAATCATAGTGGCTGTACTGAAAATGTCAGGTTATGTCTATGGTCAGGTTTTTTTTTTGCAAAAGGTGCAAAAATGATGCCAATGGTGATGTCAGGTTTAGGGATCAGAGAGTTGATTGCCCGTGAAGCGTAAGTGCATGCGTCACTGTGTTTATGCATGTGCATATGTGTGTGCATGCCTATGTTTTTGTGCATATCTGCTGCGTGCGTAACAGCTCAGGCATCGGGGCCCGTAAATTGGCCAGTCACCCGGACAGATGTGCTTAGAGTGCGGGGCCTCAAACTGGCCTGCCACCCAGCATTCGCACCATGGATCCATGACCAAAGGGCTCAGGCACCAAAACTCACTGTCTGCATAAATCGCTTTCAATTATTAATGCTGTGAATAGGGCAACAAGAGGCATTGCAGAGGCCAGGGGGAGGAGACAAGGAAATGAGAATGGGCACTGAGGAGGAAAGAAAGCAGGCAAGGAAGCAAGCAAGAAAGAAAGAAACAAAGAAAGAAAGAAATTAATTTGATTATACTGACTTAGACTGAATGAGTGTGACAAATAGAGAATGGGAGCAAAAAGGCTAAAGGGAGGTGGAATCGATGAGTGTTGATGGGAAGACAAAGAGCAAGGGACGGAGAAAAATGAATGGGAGGTATAGATCTGAAATAGTTTCCTCTCTGATTGCTCTGTCCACTTGGAAGCCAAGTGATGGCAATGATTCCCCGCAGTGCAATATCAAAAGCTCAAAAGAGCACTGTAACAAGCAGAGATCAAGACAGAGAGAATGTACAGGGGGGATACTGCCCTTTAAATACTGATTGTGGAGTGAGTCACTGGGATTTTCTCCTCACAGCAACATGCATAGCAAAAGCACACAGTGGCAAACTGACATCCCAATCCTAGTTGAATCTTTTTCACAGCACAGCAGATGACATCACCAAATTCACAGCAGCGACTGTCTGAACCAAGGGAGTCCCTGCACACACACACACACACACACAGACACACACATTCTGTCACGCCTCCTGATTTTTCGTCGTATATTTTTTGCCATGCAGTTACATCAGTTTTATCATAATTATGAATTGTTGAGTGCATGGGTGATTCAGAATTATTCATGTAATTTCATGTTAGGAACTGTATCATAGCAGCTTTATCTAATGTCCATTAGCATAGAAGGAATGTAATCCATAAGTATTGATTCCTGACTCAAACGTTGAGACTGTTATGCTGATAGCAGCATTATGCATGATACCATTACAGCGTATGTTCATGCACATGATAATATGGCCTGTATTAGAGGGCACAAATAATAAATAGAGCAACAATGTTTTACATAGACTTGCTGGTACCTCCCTATCATGTCTAATAGATACAGTTCTAATATTAGAAGTATTACTGGAAGGCAGTCAATATGGGAGATAATATGCTGTACCTAAATGCTGTATCTCTGTTATCACATGTAGATAATGAACAGCATATTTCTGTAGCCAACTATGTGAACTTAGAAAGAGACAATACCAAAAAAAAAAAAAAAAAGGCCTTGTACTCTGAACCTTGTGCCAGGTTTTGGTGCTCGATCAGCTAGGAGCTGGAATGAAAATTCACTGAAATGCAGTACTTAGTGTTGTCTATTTGTTGAATTGTCAGATTTAGGCCCATGGGTCTTCATCAAGTAAAACTGAGTTGAAGAAAAGGTTTGCACTGCAATGAAATGTTACAGCTTGGGCCCGCTTACACATAAATATGATTTGGAAAACCATTTCATTAGCTTGAAACCACATTCACAGCAGTCACAAAACACTTGACTTTTAACTATACTATTAAAAATGTGTGTGTCTCTCTGTGTGTGTGTGTGTGTGTGCGTGTGTGTATACTGTACTATTTCAGAGTCCTACTAGCAGGGACTGGTTATCTATATTCTAATGCAAGCTCTGTAAAATATGTAAGTGTGTGAAATGATGCAACTGTCACCTCATATTTCCACATTTTACACATTTTTTTTTTTTTTTTTACCAATATTTGAGCATTCTTTTTCCATCCATACACATCACAGCCGGCTCTGCAGCTGTCACTTGACTTACTCACTGTCACCTTTGCACTTTGCTTTCTAACTTCCAAATCTCTGTTTTAAAAGCACAAAAGAAAGTTGCATTTAAATCTTGTGTGTTTCTGACCTCTCCTTTCAAGCCAATCAAAGAAAACGGAGCGCGAATTGTTCCTCCCTTCTCGTCATCCACAACCGAGCCTTTTTTCTGTCACTGCATTTTATTTCTCGGTCTATTTTCAACAGTACAGTACAACCAGAGTCTTTCTGAAGGACATCTCAACAGGATTTGATAAAGCTACACTGGGGAACTTTGCATGTGTTCAGCTCCGAATGGCAGTGTGAAGTTACTGCTCTAATAAAACAAAAAAAAAAAAAAAAATAAGGAGGAGGGGCTTGTTTGAATTTTGCTCTCAAGTTTTAATTTGTCATTTCCCACGGGTGGAGAAGTGTCCATACCTGAGAGCAGACTTTTATTTGGGCAAATAAGGCAAATCTACAGGGTCCTAGTTAGTGTACTGGGATGGTCTTTCTATTACAGTGCCACTTTGTGAATAAGGCTAATAAGACCCATGTATTTTTACATAAATTTGTTCCTAGAGTAGCTTTAAAGTAGAGGAGAGTATTACATAATCACCCAGATTTTTATTTTGACCCAGCAACTGTGTGGCCATAGGTGAGCTTCTTCACAGATGTAACCAGCCCATCTCAGTAAACCTCCAAGTATGCAGAAGGACAGGAAACCAGAGCGGCAGCTAATTCTCAGCTATTGCATCAGCAAGTGGAGGTGCTGTAATAACGTCACATTCACAAGCATAGCAAATTCATTTTCATGTGAAAAAAAGACGCTATGATTATATTCCACCTAGTCGAAGCCCTATATACACATAAAAGGCTGAACATCCCTTTTTTGGCACCTTTTTTTTTTAAAATCACGTACCAGTGAGGATAGCAAAAGGAAATTAATATGTCAAACTCTGAGTTGCTCAGTTGTTAATTAATAAATCCATCATTGCCCATTAATTTCAGACAGCCTTGTCATTAAAAATGTTTATGTAAAGCCAAAACTCTGGCATTTTGATGTATTAGCATTAGGGTTATCCTTAATTATACATTTTGTCAATCTGCTAATCTAGCTTAATCTTTTGAATTAATATACTATAATTCAACTAATTACTATTATATGGTGATGTACTTATAAGGTCAGTACAGTGTTTGGATGAGCAGAGTAGTTGAGGCCCACTTATACATAACAAGATGTAGTGCAATGTGTGTGTGTGTGTGTGTGTGTAGTGTGTGTAGTGTGTGTTTCAATGCCTTTATTATCTATCTGTATGTGTTTGCATATATGCAACAGGACTGTGTGTTTTGCTCTTTTTATAAAGATACATTTATGCTATTAGCATGAATATGAGATGGCTCACTGTGCCATAAATTCCTCTTCCTGTTTGAGACACAGCCGGCCAGTGTAAGCATGTGGTGTATTGTCGAGTGAGTTCACCTTCGCAACAGTAGCTGCCTTATTGATTCCTCTGGCAGTCACAGGTGTTAGTGATGGAAGATCAGCCTCCACACTCAAAGAGCGCGAGGACACTGAGGGATTCGTGCCGACTGGTGTGTTTATTTATTCATTAATGGGCGGTTTACAGCTCAGCTCTTCCTCAGAGGACCATTTTCACCTGTTTCACCCCCTGAGGTTTGAGAGAGCGGTGCATTTGATATTAGGATCTCTGTGGGATTTGTAGAGTCGGCAGCGTACAGACATACAGATACATAAATGCTTGCAACTCACCCCCATATCCACTATGAATGAGTGAGACTGTAAAAGGACAGTGAGAGTCAGAGAAAGACGGAGGGGTGGAGTAGAGCGCTCGGGGGACCATGGCAAGCCAGATCCTGTATTGATTGGTTTGGTAAGAGAATCCTTAGGCTTTAGTGATGCTGCTTAATAACAGTGGCTCGAGGAAAGGGAGATCACATCAGCTGGACTCCACTCCAGAGGCTGTCTTCAGCTTTAAAGGAATAGTTCACAGCAAAATCAAAACATCAGCAAGTGAGGGCTAATCCTTTTAGCACTTTTTTTTTTTGACATTCAGCAGCTGTTAAGATGGAAACATCTCTGCACCTGAAGAATCATGTAAAACATGTCAGCTTGACATTTTCTCCGAGAGGCAAATTATGCTGTTCGGGTTTTCAAAAGTGAGATAAATGTCACCATTAACGTTGTCTTGAAGCTAAACGGTGTGAACACAGTGCTGTAATCTCCGCATATAGAAATCTAAACATTCAAACCCAATGCGTACACCCACCTCTTGCATAGCAGGAAAGGTGGAACGTTCTCTATTTCCCTGCATTGCACAATAGGAATCTCCTGATCTGGCTGCGTGTGTGTGTATGTGGGTGTGTGTGTGTATGAGTGTGTGTGCTTGTCACAGGATGGATGCTGTGGTTTCTGCATTGACGTAGTCTTTTCGTGGCTCCCAGCCTACCTGTCTATCTTAGTGTTAATCAAGTCAAGAGCCCAGCAGCTTCAGAGAAACACTTAGCTATTTTAGGAGGCAGGAGGTTGTGATAAGCCAGGAAGTGAAGTGACACAACATGGGTTGAGATTTTTTTTTCTGCCTGAAAAGCTTGTTTTTTTTTTTTTTTTTTTCTTTTAGCAGCACCCCTCTGTCTGTTACCTTACAGATTGCACCTAGCCACCATCAGATAGTGGAGCTACAGGAGCAAAACAGCAAACAGCACATCAGAGCCTGAAGATATGCAGTCAGATTACAGACAATCACACATTTACTTTTTATGGTAAAATGACATTTAAAATCAAAATCACAACCGTTCTGCTCAAAGAACCTTTGTTCTGTTATCAATTTTATAGAGACGGCACAATAAAGGATATTTTGGTTGTCATTTTGACAGTTTTGTACTTTACAGATCTTTACAGATTATCAGGTTTGATTTTTCCAACTGTTGCCAACTTAGATAATTTTGAAGAACATTGATCTTATGATAGACCAGCGAGTATGAGAGTGTGCCTGTGCATATTATTGAGAGAAGGGATGTGGCTATTTTTGGCTGTTTTTGATGATTTAATTTTGTTATTTATGTATTCACCTCCACATGAAAGAGAGCCGAGCTCCCAAGTGGGTCTATCTCCGTATCTTTCACGCTTTCTCTCTCTCCCTTTCATGCAAACACACACAGAGACACACAGACACGTCCATATTTATTCACCCGTTCTCCACTAATTTCCTTAATACTTGTCATATTACTATCATCACTGTCTTTTGCTTTTTATTCAATGTGATACCTGCCACCTTAGAAATAGCTCCTGTGCAATCAGACATGTGTGTGTGTGTGTGTGTGTGTGTGTGTTTGCATGTTTTCACCCACTTAATGAACGCACCTGCTGTGTTTGTGCCCTTCACTCATCTGTCTGATCGATAGGAAGCTGGCACGGCCAACATGGCAGCCGTCGTGGAATCTCAGCTAACTCGATTAGCTGAACCGTACTCTAACCCAATAAGCAGCGCCTTACACTTTATTAGCCTAATTAACACTGTCATGCACGCGGATCACTCTGGCATCACACTTGCACGGCCAGCAGGTCAAACACCCAGTGAAATCACTAACGATATCATTTGCTGCTGCCCTTGCTGAGATGCAGTACCAATGAAATAGCTCACTACTGCCTTTTTTTAGTCTTACTGAAAATCAAATGATGGATTACCAACGGCAGAATTTTCTGTACAGCAGACTCTGTGCAGAATTTCTACTGAAAGTGATGCGTTTCACTTTTTGACCGTGTCACGGAAAGCAATCACTTTCTCAGTTTGTCTGTATCACGCCAACCTCTGAAGGAGTGCTTCACTTTATTGATGCTTAAACATGACATAACATTTTTGGTGAAGCAGCATGCATTTCAGTAGGACTGAATTAGTCATCTGTGGCTCTTTCGACGGTGTCAGGCGCCATGAGTAGTGCAGTGGATGAGCAGGCGTAGTAACTTGGCAGTGACAGTGCATTAGCTGTGTTAGAGTGGAGGTGTAAGGTAGGTGGCCTTGGAGAAGAAGTGTATAGAAAGGCAGCGTGACTCACCTAGAGAGGAGCCTGCATGCTCCATTGAGAAGCACCCACAGTGCTCTCACTCTCCCCTCTCCATCTGTGGTGCTGTGGAGGACAGCAAGGAGAGAGGGATAGTGAACACGCATGTGGGTTAACACTTTTGAATTCACCTCGGGTAATGGTTTTTCCATAAGCTGCCATTGTTGAGGCTGACCTGGCTTTTAAGAGTGAATCAAATCGATGGCTTCCCCGTCTGAGGCTGGGAGGAGCAGGGGAGCAGTTCTCTGTCTGCACAGCCACGATAACACTGCTCAATGGACACTAACCACCTTTCAAATGGAAATGGCATATCCAGTGAAAATTAGACACAGTCATCTTTTACAGCGCTTAATGTCGGACGATGAATGGGAGATGGTGGCGTGACGGTTGATGGGTGTGTCCCGCTTTGGCTTCCTTGTGTCAGAGCTTAGCATTCTGCAGGGCATCTGGGGTTCATGTCGTGCTTTGTTCATGTTAGCTGAAATTTTGCACACATGCGCACGCTTACACACTGTGACAGAAACAGTGTGTTGTGTATCGGGGAATGTGAAATTGCCTGCAAGCTTGCAGTTGCAGAGCGTGACTCACCCAAAACCAACGGGGGTGGAGGTACGCTACAGTATGCAACATACAGTACACACTCGCATGCATGCACTTGCTTCCTCCGTCTCGCCCCGCATCTCCCACTCTCTCTCTCCCTCATTTATTTGCTAGCAAACATGCATACGAGCAAACAAGCTCACAAACATTCATAATAATGGGGTCAATTTATTTTGTAAAGTGCTGACAATTTGAAAGCGGACGCTCTGATCAGACTGACTACTGTCCCGGTCCTGCGAAACCCCCCGGGGAACGGTTTGAATCTCTCATAGAGGAGTGTGGATGAATGCGTTTGTGTGTGTGTGTGCGTGTGTCTGCATGTGAGATGGCATCCGTATGTGATCTGATGTCAGAGAGAAATGGCTGCGCTGTCTAGATGCGCTTCCATGTGTGTTTCCACGTTTCCGTCCATGTGTGTGCATCTCCGAGAGAGTAGAGCTGATGAAAAGAGCCATTGGGCGAGTACGCTGTGGTAAACGGTTGCATGGAGGTGTCGACATGTATTACTGCTCCAATTGGCTCTGAGGAGTTGTCCTCAGGGAAATAAGGGCAGCAGAACAAGCAGATACAGGCCGCCTTTGACATAGAGTTATGTGTCTGTCCTACATGTGTGCGTTTTCAGTTGTTTTTAGTCAAAGATTGATGTAGTAAGATGGAATAAATGTGCAGATATAGGAATATACATAAATATATATATATGATGTATATATATATATATATATATATATATATATATATATATATGATGTGTGTGTGTGTGTGTGTGTGTGTTTTCTGTGGGGGGGTTGGGTGTGTGTGTGTGTGCATGTATCTATGTGTCTATGTGTATCTATGTGTATGTGCATGCTACTGCACATGTGCTGTATAATATTTATGTGTGCAACTGTGTTATCCAGTGTGTGTTTGTGTGTGGTTCACTCAGGAGTTTCTAGGAGTCCATATGGTGTCAGGGGTGATAAATGTGCTCTAGGGGCAGCACTCAGCAGCTGTTAGTGGACACATGGCATCACACACACACACAGCCCAAGCCTCACCGCTCTGCGCGACTGTAGGCCTGCGGATATATGAGCGTCTACCCACAAAGCCAACATATTAACATGCACCCAAAGTGTTGTGGGTTTGAACAAAGGTCACAACCTTGGTTACATGCCATTCCCATTTGTGGTGTGAGCGTGGGAAGAGGACGGCTAGATCAAAAAGACAGCAGGTAACTGTTGAAATGATGTCTTGAGGAAGTTGGTGAACACCGCTGTAGCTGAGGTTCAGTTTATTCCAAAAGTAACTTTCTTTGCAGCCATTTATTGAGCTAGAGAGGTTTGAAAGGTGCACAGTTGGCTTAGAGAGAAGATAAGGGAGTTAATTCCTTCCCTCTTCGTCTCTCCTTCTTCTCACTCTGCTCTTTGATCCTCACCTCCTGCTTCATATCTCTTTGGTTGCCATGTTTATGACAGCTCGCTTTCCTCCTCTCCTCCTGCCTCTCTTCCTCTCCCACTGTGTGGCGTGGCATGTCAGCGGTTCATCTTCTGTTAAAGGTCCTGTAGTGCGCGCACACGCACACACACAAACACACACACAAACTCACACACACGTACGACACACTTAGAGCAAGACACACCCGCCGCTTCGCTCTTATAGAGGTAAAGTGAGTGCACCAGGCATCCGTGATGAATAATTGAGTTATCTGGCTCCATGCAGAAATAGCAATCCCCCCACACAAGTGTGAAAACATCACTCGCCACCCGAGACCTGGGAACTGGCGCTGCCATGTAGGTCTACACGTGTGTGTGGGTGTGGGTATGGGTGTGGGTGGGTGGGTGTGTGTGTGTGTGTGTGTGTGTGTGTGTGTGTGTGTGGGTGGGTGTGTGTGGGTGTGGGTGTGTGATGTGTGTGTCTACATTCATGCTTGTGTGATTTTGTTTTTGTGTTCGTGTGGTATATTAGGCTACATCCCTCTCAAATTACTGAGTTCTCCGATGTTGCATTGTGGAATATGCGGCTGCGTGTATTAGATACAAGAGTCTTATGTTATGCTACAAATCCGGGTCAGAAATTTGTTGGTGCTTAGAGGAAAAATGCCCCTGAAAGTCCTGAAAACGCCTGTGAAATTAAATAAGATGAGACAAAGACTGCCCTGATAATTAGGAGGAACCCTTTTTTTTTGCATTTCACCCTGTGCATTTTTTTTTTTCATAAAGTTGAGTCAAATATTCATGCATGAATGCGATTATGGTCCCCTGTGGGCTACTGTAGGTGATTTGTGAGAGCCTGTGACTCGGGGATTCTTCCTAGTGCATTCTGGGTATGAAAATTTGAGTTTTTGATTAGAAAACAACAGAGCATGCCTCCTCAAGCATTAGAAAGACCCCCTCATTATTACTCTGTTTATGTCACAGTATGATGGAAATAAAACAAACCTTAGTGGCACAAAATGTGTACAACTGTAATATTTTGTAGCTAAAAAAAAATGCCCCTGAAAAGGACCTAAGTGCACCTAAAAATCAAATCAAGAGAGCAAAAAGCATCTTCTGAGAAAAGATCGTGCTATGCTGTGTGAAGTGTGAGACCCATTTTTACAGCCCACTCTGACTGTGATGGCAACACCTCTGGAGATTATCACAGCAGTTTAAATCCTTATAACTAGTCTTATTGGAAGAGTGGAAGGATTGTGTCTGTCGCCGTAAAGACTGACCTGATGTAAATCAGCTGCGAGGCCTGGCATATATTCTCCATGTGAGCGCCTTCCCAGGAGCCCTCTGCAGCAATCAGACTGGTGGCACGACAAAGCTGAGGGAGCAGAATCACAGTAAACTGACAAATAAGGCCAAATCTGACAGGCGAATTCTCAGAGCAGCACCACAGTTTGACAGATCCTTCACCAGAAGAGCGCAAGCCGACGCCCTTCACAGCGCCATTCATGAATCCCATTTCAGCACGTTACAGTAGCGGAGATCAGATAGTGGTAATTCTGTGTGAAATCATCAACACCAAGTCACGTCATATTATACAGACAGAAATATTGTACAACAAAATATGGCTTGTGCTTGTATCCAGTGATCAGTCAAGATTTATATTTGATATGTGATAGTTGCAGCCAAATGCAATTTTTTTCAATATCGATATTATATATACATGTATATAGAACAGTATATTTGAATGAATGAATGAATGAATGAATTTTTATTTCGAACATGTCTAAAAGAAAAAAGAAAGAAAGAAAGAAATAATAAAACAAAAAGTGTATGTACATACATACATGCATGCATACGTAAAACAAAACAAAAATAATAATACAAGCATCATCAAATCATAATAAACACAAGTTCGAAACCGGAGTGGGAAGAAGTCTGCACTTTTTTTAAAAATTCCCACCCCTTCCTTACCCATTATAGTTTATATATTATATATATTTCAAACTTATTTTTTGTATTTTCATTACACATATGACAGCTTTGATTGATGTGCAATTCATGTACATAAAGCATTTCATTTAGAATATTTTAGAGCATTTTTTTTTTAAATAAAATAAAATATAATAAAATAACTGGAAATTAAAAAAACACCATCCACTTATTTTATTTTGTTTTATTTCATTTCATTTTATTTTATTTTATTTCAAATAATGACATAATGATATTGAATATTGTAATATTTAGACAAAAAAATATTATTATCTGAAATTTTGTGTATTGCTCAAGCCCACAACATAATGCACATGTCATGGCTGTTGAGCACAGTGTGAGTGTAAATCAAGGTTAAACGGCCAAACACGGCTGCTTGTTTGTACAGTATCTAGTACAGTAGTGGGACTAGGAGGTAGACACAGCCAGCTGTTGGGTCTAAGAGATCAGAGCTGTGGGGGGATGGCCACAGATTAAACAGAAATCCTACTGATCCACCCTACCCAACCCCCACCCTCACACACATATGCACACACACACACACACACACATACACGCACAGGCATCCATTAGGGTAAAGAGTAGCTGCTATGAATGACCACTTATCCTCTCCTAGCCTGTGATGTTCAGAGCCTGTTCCCTAAGCGGGACAGGCTACTTAATAGGTGACAAATGTGGAAGTGAGGATGAGGCTGGATCGGCAGGGTTAAATCTGGGTCGAGCTTGCCCTGGACGGACGGGTTCAAACAGCTGCCAGCCTGGCTGCGCTTCACTGGATTGGGTCATCACACTGACAACACTGACAAGAGAAAGAGATCAAGGCAGAGAGAGCGCGGACAGTGAAAGCACTAGTTTGCAATGTCGTTATGCCGTTGTGAAAGGGGTTTGTGTGTGCTTGTGTCTGTGTGTCCGTGAGGCTGAGCAACAGTGGCGAGTTGCGATCTGGGACAGGCAAAGTGAGCTTCATGGCCGCTGGTCTGCCTCCACCTCCGGTCCGTGCTCCCTCTTGTGTTTTCGGCAGGGTTAAGAGTCTTTAGCGGGGAAATCGTCATTAATCTGCTCTGTGCAGACAAGCCAGGCAGAGCTAGGAATACCAGAACACGTGGGGAGAAATCTCCCTGGATCGTTTGAAATCCTGTTTGGATGTTTCACTACATTGCAGCTGAGAGATTGAGCCGTTCCCGATCCCATATTCTCTCTGTCTCACTCATTCTTTTGTTCTGTTGTTTTCTCTCTCTCTCTCTCCCTCCCTCCTTCGCTCACTCGCTCTCCTCTTGTTCGTATGTTCTTGCTATGTCTCCTTCTTTCTCTCAGTCTGCCTGTCTCTTTCTCTCTCCCCCTCTTCCCCTCTTTTTGGTGCTAGCTGGGGGATTGGGAGGGTTCCTCCAAATTGGCACACAGATGAATAATGCATCTAAAGCTAAAGCAGAGAGCTGGGGTTGGATATATCTGTCTGTCAAACTCTCTTTCTCTGTATCACAGTTACGTAGGGAGTTAGGCTGATACTTCACAGGAGAAAAAAGACATACCTCTTTACCCGGCTTGCCATTTACTTCTCCTTCTCTGCTGTTCTCCATACCATCATTCGCTCTGTTTTTAGTTCGCAAAAGTGTGCATATTAGACAGTAAGCGTGGTGGGTAACATGCAACTTACAGATTCATACATGTTGTGAAACACTCCTGGATTCTGGGAGATAGGGGAGGGGTGCTTGTTGTTTTACAACATGCATACATAATGCACGTGTGGGATCCTGATTTCATTTGATTCTCTGCTGCTGCTGCTGCTGCTGCTGCTGCTGTGTGTCTAAGTGTGTGTCACAGTGTGTTTGTGTGTGTGCATGTGTGTGTGTGTGTGTGTGTGTGTGTGTGTGTGTGTGTGTGTGTGTGTGTGTGTGTGTGTGTGTGTGTGTGTATGTGGTGTCTGGGTGTGTGCGTATTTGCTGCTATTCCCAAACTGCAGTGTTAAAAAGCGAACTGCACTCATGAGTATAAAGCTCACTGTAGCACCATCATTAAAGTAATGAGCAGGAAGTTAGCACCGAAGTCAACCATAAACAGAGAGCGAGAGAGACAGAGGGAGAGGGAGAGGGAGAGGGAGAGAGAGAGAGAAAGAGAGAGAGGGAGAGAGAGAGAGAGAGAGAAAGAGAGAGAGGGAGAGAGAGAGAGAGAGAGAAAGAGAGAGAGGGAGAGAGAGAAAGAGAGCGAGATCCCCAATCCCGTAAGGATAAATCTTAAATCCTGAAAGTTGCTTCTGACTCATTCTGGTTAATTAAGTCGAGTCGACTGAGAGGAAAATAGGGTCTTGCCTTGGATGAGTCTGTAGGATCAGCACTATACTGTATTGCGGCTTATGTAGCCTCTCACTGGAACTGTCCTCTTCACACTCGGGAGGGAGAAGTAGAACAAACTGTATCTAGTCTATTCCTCCCATTTTTATTAGCTTGACCTGAATAACCCTCCTGTACACACAAACTCACACACTTTCCCTCAGGTCCTTAATTTACATACACAGATACCAAGAATAAATGGTCCCATTCAGCACTGGGTTTCAGGGTATGTAGCGCTCACAGTATGTTTTTTATCAAGCTTTATCGTTTAGCCCCCATTTACGGTCGACTTTATTTGCACGTCCTGTGCTCATTAGCAAAAACACACATCCAACCCACACGTCTCCCCGTCCCCTCTTCCTCGTTCCTACGCAGAGAGACAAAAGAAGCTTGTTGATCGACCTGTGGGGTTTTCTTTGATGTTTTTTTAGGTTTTTTTTTTTTTTTTTTGTGGTGGAATGACTTCAGCTTACGACATGAGATGAGGCAAATGACTGAAATGTCAAAAGGTGGTGTAATTCTAACGATATGACAACACAGGGTTTGTCATTTGAGGACATCACAGGCACAGGACCAGGGCGTCAACAGGCACAAGCACTTCTTTATCCCCAGCAGAACCCAGGAGGCAGTTGCCAAATGTTCTCAACTGAGAATAGTCCACAGTGGATTTTGAAAAATGGTTATGTGTTTAAACTTTTTTTTTTTTTTTAACCAAGTCCCCTTGAGATTAAAAACCCTTTTTTTCCCAGCTAGAAAAACAGCAACATAACAAACATAAAAGATGCAGGCAAACTACATACGGGTCTGTACATGAGCAAAAATAGAGTCAAATAGTCAGACTCACATAGCATGTGTGCATACATGAAGTACAATTTTATCCAGTCAGTGAAAGAGTGATTAATGTAAATGTTATTTTTAAATGCTTAATAAAAAAAAAGAGACAAGAAGAAGTGTATAGCATTTTTTGTATTGAATTTTGTTCTGATCATACATTCTAATAAAAAAAAAAAAGACAAAAATGGAGTGTATTATTACCAAAGGCTGTGATCAGAGTTTATTTAACACAATTATTTAGTAATAATCCCACACAGGTCGCGTAATACACTCGCTTACATAACGAAGGGAGGCTGCCTATAGCTTGGAGCAGACCCTATATTATATTTGTTATCGCTCATAAGATTATAATGTTAGCCCAGCACAAATAGGACAGCAGGTGTTATGGTCACTTGATGTGTTATGTGACCAGTTGTAACAGGTCACATAAGGATAAGCGCTAAACTGCAAACTGAATTTTCAAATGCAAGTACAAGGTCTTAGTCCTTGTGTGTGTCTGTATGTGTGTGTGTGTGTGTGTGTCAGTGAGTGTGTGTGTGTGTGTGTGTGAATGAGTGTGTGTATGTGTGTGTTAGTGTCAGTTAGATATAGGCATGGCAGCCCACAGCTACAATGTCAGGGGTTAAGCCATAACCCCCCTCCCACCTCTGCCTCTCCCTATCTATGTGCTTTCGTCTCTCTCTCTCTCTCTCTCTCTCTCTCTCTCTCTCTCTCTCTCCCCCTCTCTCTTATGTTGTTATGCACAGTGCAGTGGTGTCCCGCGGGGCCGGAGATTGCCATGGACATGATGTGATTTCTCCTCTCCTCTCAGCTGTAATGTGCTGCGGTCCAGGCCTCTGATGAACTTGCCTCACAATGTTTAGAAGACATGTTGTCCTCTACACTCTCTCTCTCATTCTCCCTCTCTCTCTCCTCTTTGCCTATCATCACCATTTATTTCTGTCTATCATAGATTATGTGTGCATCAATGACCAATCTTCAAAGAGCGTGATAGACTGATTCTGACGTGGGGCAAATAGAGGACAAACTGCTAAAGAGGTGCTGTAATTCAAAATACTTCATCTAACTGTGTTTAGGAGCTGAAGCATGTGAAATTATCATGCACTTATTTAGCTATTTTCTGATATTAGATATTTTCTGAGCAACAGTGGCAATTTACACCACAACACACATACACACACACACACAAGTGTACAAACGCATACACACACACAGCAATCCTCATATCTCAGAGAAGGCGCCGTTGCTCTACTCTGATAATAATCACTTAGTTGAATTTGTCCTAATGTGATGACAGAGAATGAAAGCCGCGTTCAGGAAAATGAAGGGGGATATATCAGCCTTGTGAATCTCTAGCTACAATTAGAAAAATTGCATGGACGCTGGCTTTGTTAATCCAGTGTGGAGAGGGAAAAGAGGCTTTTGGGCGGTCTGCAGGAACCGTTATGTGATAGCCACTGGCAGCCTCTGGCCGGGGATACGAGGGGGAATCGCCAGGCAAGTGGCCACACCAGATGCAGTGCAGCTGGGCTGTGGAGCTGGAGGAAGCAGGGGTGCTTTCAGATGGGGAAGAACGCCAAGATGATACCCATTACCAGTCACAGGGGTCGCGGGGCTCTCTGCCAGTGGAAACTTATATTAAATGAGCACTCATGGTGTTTATTGTCATTGTCCTCATGGCGTGTGGTGTGACTGTTAAACTGTGAATGAATACTTTCCCCATGGGTGTGAGCTGAGTAAGATTTAACTTGCATAGCGGTACTTCTCTCTATGAGTAAAACATTTCAGCACTCTTTCAGCCTCTGCTCTCACCGCCAAGGCTGGGATCAAGTGCAGAATTACAACCTCCGCTCAACCTCCAGCTAATGGCACCCTAAAACTCTCGGAAACCGTGATTAGACTAAATTGGCCCTATTTAGCTCAGAGCTGAAAAATCGGAGTAAACTCGCTTCTTTTGTAGAAATACTACTCTTCAGCTTAGTCACAGGCATGGCCCTGAATTGGCTTGATCAGTAAAGACATCTACTCTGTTGTCAGGGAGCTAGAGCCCCTTGAATGATGCTTATTATATTGGTGCTTGTCGTTTCGGGGATGACTGTAATGGGGATGACAAAATTGGAGAAATTCACTCCTGGGAGGAGTGTTACACAAGAGTGTGTTCAGTCTGTCTGTCATGCAGGCAGTCACAACACAATTGGGTTGAAAATTTGGAAAGACGGTCACTGGGAAAAAAAAAAAAAAAAAAAAAAACAACACAAAAATCTTGGATGATGGATAATACTGTAATATATTACACAACATACAGGCTGTGTATATTTTGGCTGTGCATGTCTGTATGTATGTGTCTTTCTTCCACTCTCCTTAGCCCTTATAAAGGCCCTCACCTTTATGCTTATTATTCCTGTTTTCTTGTAATTTTGGTGATTAAGGAATTTAAGCTCATTCTGCTGTTGCCCTCCTTATAAGTCATTCTAGATAAGACCATCAGCTAAATGTCTGAAATGTAAATGTAAAATGAGTGTATGTGTGTGTGGGAGGGTGTATGTGCATGCTTAACAGTGTTGGGTAAAATACACAAAAAATGTAATCCAGTTGCATGTCTGTTATGAACAGAGGTGAGAAGAGTACTGGTACTTTACCTGAGTGTTTTCATGTTAAGAGACTTTATACTTTTGTTCCACTGCATTTCAGGGGGATTTTTTTTTTTGCTTGCACTGCGTGTATCTGACTGCTGTAGCTACTTTGCAGAATACGTTTTTACATGTAAAACATGATGCATTGCTGTGAACCACCAACTTATGAGGCAGTTAGAGCGACAATATCAAACTACTTTTTGTATGTTAATGCATCAATAATTTAACACTCTGAAAGGGGCATAGCAATGACTTTTCATATTTAATTACCTACAGAACTAAAACACCTTCATAGCATTTTAAAGTAGGTCTTTTAATGGGATATTTTTCCACTATGGTATTGCTGTTTTTACTAAAATAAAGGATTTGAGTAATTTTTCCACCACTGACTTTGGATGACTAATTACTGCAAAATTCACTGTGATTAATCTCTAATTACTGATTAAATTAGATTACAATTGCTACTTTGCCTCCCTCTGAGTCCCTGATTTGCCTTAAGACATTCTGCGGATAACATTAAAACGACCAGTGTGCTCATTCACTTGGTACTGTTGACTGACTGCAGCTAACCGTTAAGAAATGCCTCGTACAGCATCTTGTTTATCAGAGTCTCAATCATTGTGCTAGTTCAAAGAGACGCTTTTGGCATACACGAACAAGAGCTGCACGAATCTCTTTCATTTTACGTGACTGAAGTTCAAGAATCTTGAAGAAGTAGACTGGCCGCTGTTGCTTTAATACCCTTCACATACAGCCGACTCAGACCCCGAAAGGTGCTCTGTTTATGCGTTGTAAGGTTTTTTGGCTCTGTAGTAGAGGAAGTCAGTTGTGTGCCGCTGTCAGTTGTTCTGTTTTTTCAATGAAAGTAACGCTGCACAGGATGTTGAACCAGCATCTTTCACCTTCCAAAAATATTAACAATTCATGACAGCTGGTGATGTAATCCAAAATGTAGCCGCAATCTCTAAAAATGAACTGTAATCAGGCTATGCACATTTTTCATAAATATGTTGGCCTGGCATGTTTTGTTTGACATGATCATGTAATCCGCAGATTACAGTTCGCTGTGCCCCTCGATGTTTTGAAGTGTGTGCATGGAGGCTGTCGGCGTGCGTCTGTGTGTGCATGCATGTGCACGCCGCCCTCTGATCTCAGACACAGAGGAAACCTTCCACCCTGTGGTTGCCTTGCACCGCTGCATCCTGCTCTCTGCTCTACCAGCACTGCTGTCTGCTTCCGCCCCGCAACCCATCCGCTCAGCTCTCACAGTGACCTCATTATCACCAGCATTACCATCATTAGTGGAGCAGCAGTCTTCATCTTCATCATCACAGCTGACATCATCATTAAAACCATCATCCAGAGCAGGCTTTATCGGCACCATCACTATCATCTTCATCCTCGGCATCCTGTTTTTTTTTTCTATTATTACGCTTGCCATAGTATTTGTCATATTTTTAAAAAAAATGAAAACAGATGCTACGCACTAGCTGTTTACATCATCGTTTGGCTCATTGCGGAGTCGCAGCACATGCACGGAAACCCCAGCCTGCTCGTCTTTCTTCACAATTTTTTTTTTTTACACCACTTGTGAGCTTCACTGTTAAGTATCACTTGCAGTCAGCCGTGCACTTCATTCTGCATTGTGTTTGGAGGTGTTTCAGAAACACCCCACCACCAGCACCCC
This sequence comes from Myripristis murdjan, assembly GCF_902150065.1. Classification (NCBI taxonomy): domain Eukaryota; kingdom Metazoa; phylum Chordata; class Actinopteri; order Holocentriformes; family Holocentridae; genus Myripristis; species Myripristis murdjan. The sequence goes on along the minus strand of NC_043986.1, from coordinate 17,820,193 downwards.
TACCCCCTGCTCTCCCTTCCCTTCATTCTCTTGTATGTATTTCTCCTCTGAATATTTCAGAAGGGGCTGACAAAATGCAGGCAGAAACAGACCGCTGATGACCTCTTTCTCATCGCCTCCTCCTCCTCTTCTTCTTCTTCTCTCCCTCTGTTCCCCCTCCCTCTGCGTATCACACACACTCCCAGTCTTCCCCGCTATTTCTCACACTCTCTTCATCTTCCTCATCTCGGCACCCTCTTTCCTCTCTTCCCTCCCCCACTGTTTTTCGCTCCCTCCCTTCCCTCCTTCCCTCTTCATTTTTTTAAATGTGCTCTCTCTCTCTTAGTCTAATTTTCTCACCCGTCTCCATTCCCTTTGTGCTCTCCCTCCTTATATCTGCCTTCTCTTGTTTTTGCACATCTTCTCTACACCCCGTCTCTCCTGTCTTCCCACTCATTTGGCCCTGTGTCCTCCCCTTTCATTCACTCTCTCTCTTTCCTCCTTCCTCTCTCCGCGGTGTTGTACGCTGTCTGCCTGCCTGCCTGCCTGTCTGTCTGTTCCATAAAGGGCTGTCTGAGGCCTCTGCTCTGCTAATTCATTCGCTGTGCATTGCCTCACATATCTGCAGGGTCAGGCAGAAAGACAGAGAGAGAGAGAGAGAGAGAAGAGGAGGAGGAGGAGGAGGAGGAGGAGGAGGAGGAGAGGAGATCTAGAGGAAGAGAGAGAGGGAGAGGGACCAAGAAAAGAGGACATGAAAAAAAAAGACGCAGTTTTATCTCCAAGAAACAGAAAGCCACAGCCAGATCCTGTGGTGGTATATTCCAGAATATCTTTCTTTCTCTCTCTTTCACTGTTACTCTCTCTCTCTCTTACACACACATGCAGTCAGACAAAATGTCTCTCGCTCCCTCTTCCTCTCACAATACATAGCCAACCATGACCTCCTTCTGCTTATTGCTTTTTTGTCATTTGTATCCCTGATGTTCAGCTTTCGCTCTCTAATCTAATACTTAAACAGCTCGCCTACCATTGTGTCTGTTTATGAAGAAATGCACTGTATGTGTAGGCTGGTGTGTGTTTGTGTGTGTGTATGTGTGTGTGCCACATGTTTGCTGTTGGATTGGTTGGAGCTGTGCAGCACAGAGTCAGTCTTTGTTGTGAAACATGTCAGGCAGATTGCTCAGTTTACTGTTGAATGGAAAATCCAGTCTAGAACACTGACCTGTGTAATTTCTACAATCTTGTCCAGATACATCAATGATTTTGCTGACACCTCATACCGCATACTGAACTTACTTTCTCCATGCATAGGCTATTTTGGGTAAAACGCGGACCTTTAATCCAAAATAATCTAATCCGATGGAAGTGCTAACACATCTTAACCGCAGAATGCGTGCGTATCCCTGGAAAGTCGTTTTCAGTGAAGCATCGACAAAGCCTTTCGGTGACACCACAGAGTCTTGAGTCTCTTGATTATACATGCAGAGCATATTGGAAAAAGTACATAAATCTGTCTCAAAAACATCTAATTAAACCGAGAGTGTGGAAACAACATGCAAATTCTGTTCAAAGTGGATTTATCCTTTAAACATCACATTTGTCTGACATTAATTATGTGCGTGTGGTATGGGAGAGAGAAAGTGAGGAAGTAGGAGAACTTGAGGTATGAGGGCTTGTGTGAGTGCTGTGTTGCCTTTACTACAATATTTACTATGGTGTATGCCTCTGCTTCCAAATATTACAAATTATCAGGGAGTGATAGTGCCGCTTCTGATTAGAGAAAACAGAAAAAAATATCCTGCCAAGAAAGGCAGAGCAGCAACAGAGGATCTGGTCTAGCCGTCACCATCCATCCGTGTGGCGTCAGTGAGACAGAGATGCTACTCCCGTGGAGCTCAGCTGGTTATTCCTGTTAAACTAAGACAAGAATCTAGCAAGTCAAATGAATGTTATGGTATCATTTGATCTTTTTTTAACTGCAAAAAAGAAAGATGTGTTAAAGGGTTTTTTTGGCATCTTCATACTGGCTGCCTTGTTAGGTGTTCTATTTTCTGTGCATTATGCTCCCAGTGAGTCAAAAATAGAAACTGATATGTCAGAAACAGACAGTGACAAAAAGCCAGAGGCAAACCAAGCACACGCACACATGCACACACACGCACACACACACACACACCTACCGTTTCTCACCTAGCTCTCTGCAGCATTTCCTCAGTTCAATCCTTATCTTTGGTGTCACTCACATGTTGTATCTTTTTTTTTCTTTCCCCTCCTCCTATTCTATTGCTGTAGGTTTTCCTGAGCAGACTGTCTGTGCTGAAGTGTGTGTTTGAGACTGAGTGGGAGTGAACAGGAGCGAGAGAGCGAGTGAGTGAGTGAGTGAGTGCGTGCGTGTGTGTGTGTGCGTGCGTGTGTCATGGCCACGGTGGATGACGGTGGAGGGGCCAGTATCGGGGACCCTCCCTACAGTAAAGTGCTGCTTCTGGGAGCCATTGCAGCAGCGTCCGCCTTTGTGGTCACCATCCTCATTGTCCTCGTCTGCGTAGGCTGCCAAAGGTGAGAGGTTACATTGTAACGTTACAGGCATATGGCTTGAAACGTTGGGGATAGGAGCAGGTGGAGTGGAGTTTCTCGCTCCTTCCCCTGTCATTCTCATCACACACTTTTTTCTTTTTATCTATCTCTACCTCCTCTGAACTCTGCTCTCCTCTTCTTTTTCCCTCACTCCATCCATCCTCTTCATCTCCCTTATCCCCTGCTCTGAGCAGAGTGGCAGTAATGAATGTTAATGGCTGCGAGTGTCAGATCAGATGAAATGCTGTTTACAGGACACTGAGTCGACAGGCCCGAGTCAGAGGAGCCTAACGTCGCCCCTCTTAAACTGACTCCCAGGCAGGCCAAAGCAATGGAACAACTTGCGGTTTAAAGAGGATCAAAATCCAAGCCAGGCAAGAGCAATGGAACAGCCTGTGGTTTTTCAGAACCCTCAGGGACCAATCAGAGGCTGCCCTGTGGCTTTGTTGCTATGGGATACACAGATAAGGATGTAGAGAAATGTCAAGCCAGCTCGTGTCATGGAAATAAAACCACACAATGTTAAGATCTAAAGAATAAAATATATGTTCCCCGCTGGAGGTTTGGTGATGTTGAGGGATTCAGCAGTTCAGCAGTTAGAATTCTCTTTGACATTTACAAATCGGATAGGATCCTGGAAGGAGAGATATGCCACATCTATTGATTTAGGAATTTCTTGTAAAATCTCCGTCAGTAATTCTCTTAGAAGTCAAGTCTCACAGTAGAAACCAATATCTCGTGGAATCCAAGACGAAAATTTTTTAGAAATAATTGCCTCCTCCTTCGGCGCTTCAACCAGCTTCAACCTGCCATTTTTAACCCGGCCTCCACCTGTGTCATGTTATCATGGAGACTGTCCTTGGGGAGCGCTGCACACCTTCTCATGACTCCCTTAGGAATTTATGGCCTTATTTTTGCATGAATAGGACACAGCGCTTAGACATGAGAGGAGGCAATAGCTAAAGTCAAACAACCCCTGAGACGATTCACCATGTTGCCTCATGTCTGTGCAGTTTTTTAAAGCAGCTAGAGTATCTGACAGATTATTCTTACATGATTTCAATTGATTACTACAACTGGCTGCAAATCAGAAATGCAGTTTATGTTGATACTTATTATGGGTCTAACAATTCATTCACTGCATCAGTGCACTAATTATAGATTCTGACAGTTCAGCAGCATCAATCTGCTAAAGCAAATAAATAAAATGATTCTTGGTATGGCATGCTTTGAATTAAATCACTCATTCATTCGTTTAAAAAAGGCCTGTGCTGTTTGTTTGTTTTTATTACTGTTTAAGTAATTCTGTCTGAATTCTTCATTTCTCAGAAGAGCATATATGTTGTTGTGCATTTTTAATTAATGGATATAAAATTTTGGCCACAAGTACAGCAGCAAATTGTTGATTCGGTGCAACAGGGATTCAAAAAGGTAAAATGGCTCTCGACTAGTGAACCGTGAATGGAATGGAATCGCTGTCAAGCCAATGATTCATACTCAGTGTTGTTGTAGATCTCCTGTGTGATTCAAAACCTCACCTTTAGTGAGTGATAAGAAAGGTATATTCACACCTTCACCAGGGTTTTTTTTTCTCTCTCCTCGCTTCATGTCATCATACTCTCACCTTATCAACAGTTCTCCATAGTTACAAGAGTCTCCAGGAACCCAGAATGATGCACAGCTCTACTCTAGGCACACATTTTGTTTGGTAGGTATAAAGGCTAATACTAGAGGATGGTGTAGAAACACCCACAAAGGACTGCATAGATTTTGCATGGCGACGTGATGAAAAGAGAGACAGAAAACAAAACAAAACACACAAGTTAAGTTCTTCACTCAAGGACACTCAGCTTCGGCAAAAAAAAAAAAAAAAAATCTGAGTCACGCTCCACTCTTTATTTGACTGGGCTCTTGTTATCAAACACGGTCTTCTATGCCCTAACCAGAGTTGGATGTTGATAGTATCTATCCGCTCTGAGTGTGTGTGCGTCCTCTCTCTGTCCCACCGGCTCCTGCTGACCTTCCTCACTTTGATGATGTGTCACCCCCAGAAAAAGCAAGAGCAAGCACCCCCCAGCCGGAGAGAAGGGGACATCTGTAAATATGGTGAGACACACTTTCATTTTGGCTCTCTGTCTGTCTCTCTCTCTCTCTCTCTTTCCCTACCTCCCTGTTTGCATCCGTCCCTCGCTTTGCCCTTTTCCGATACCCTTCCTCCCTCAGTTGTGTGTATTTGCATGTCTGCTCGTGTTTGTGGTTGCGCATGTGTTGTGTGCGTGCGGATAATATTTCCGCCTCTATTGACATGTACATCTGTGTGACAGCAGGGTACACTTCGGCATCCTAAACTAAACTCCATGAGCAAATCCGACACCAGGCTGCACGAGATCAACCGATTGCCCTGCAACGGAAACAGTAAGTGATGAGAGACCAGTTTGTATTCAATAATCCACAGGAATGTGCATTTATGAGATATATACTTCAACCTCTCTCTCTCCCTTTTTGTTCCTCTTCCTCTCTCTCCAGGTGTCCCTAAGAACCGTCCGGCCAGCATGGACCTTCTGCTCCTCCACAGCCGGCGCTCCCAGACAGACCTCAGGCCTTCCCACGGGCGCCAGCTTCCCCAGATCCCCACCAGTCCCCAGGGGTCTGGCCAGGAGGGAGGAGGTGAGAGTGGAGGAGGAGGGGGTGGAGGAGGCGGTGTGGCTGGTGGAGAGCCTAGGGACCACACCTACACCGAGGTGGGCATACGGAACAACCCCACCCCCACCCACTGCCTGGACGACGGCCTGTATGAGAGCGTAGGCGTCCGAGAAAGAGACGGGGACCCCAAGATGCCCCCTGCACCTCCACCTACATCGGCCAACACCCCGGCCACCGTCAGGGCCGCCCAAAGCCCCCCCGCACCGATCAACGGGGCCCGCAATGGAAACGGGCACAGAGAGGTACTGTATGCACCTCCAAATCCAAAGCAGTGCACTGAGGCCCTTTTCCATTGCACAACATGAAACAAGAACTAGCTCAAATTGTGTGGTTCTAGTTTCATGTTCAGCCCACTTCAAGGGAAACGTCAGCAGTTGTAGTTATGACAAAAGAAGGTGACAGACATAGCAGTTTTAATAAATGACATACAGGTAACACATTTTTTAATTTACTTTACTGGCCAGGATCATGCTTGTCGCTCAGTTCCCTCAAATATATTAATGTTGTCCTACATGCCTTCTCATTTCTTTTCATTCCCTCAAGCTCCCTGTGAATCTCATCCTCTGGCCAAATAACAGCGAGACCTTGGACCTTTTCATTGGTGCCTTTAGTGTTTCATGACGTTTCTTCAAATGCTTATTTAAGAACAAAATTGCCTCTACTCCAACATGAATTTAAAAATTGCACCTCCCGGCTCTCATCACCATCAGTTGTTTCAGTGACACAAGAGTGCGTCACCAGTCAGTGATAAACAGCACAATAGTCCCACCCCCAGGGTCCTGTGGATTCCCGTGAGTCCCACATGTCAAGCAGGGGCCAAAAAAAAAATCAGCTGGAAATGTAATTGGACACTTGGCAAGCAAAAAATACCAAATTCTTTTTTCGGGTATCTTTGCTGTAAACACGGGCTCTTATTTATGATATGTTGCTTAATTATGGGTTTGTGTCTTTACACATCCTCAGTAATATGAAAACAAAAAAAAATCAACTGTGTGTGTGTGTTTGTCTGTTTGTGTTTCTCACATAGGGTGGCAGAGGGAATGGCAGAGGGAATGGGACCATTAATGGAACCATGAGGGGGCGGGGCAACAATGGGGTCAGTGGGGTCAACAGGTCCCCTCTGTCCTCCCTCCACTCCCTAACCAACCAGGATCAAGCAGGAGCTGAATATGCCTCCATACGGAAATTTCGAAAGGTAAAGAAAATCTAGTTTTTATCAATTCAATTTGAGGGGGAGTGAAAAGACGATGCTCACCCTGTAAACACAATTAAACACATCCCTTTAATTGAGTTTTGTTTATATATTTGGAAATACAGTTTCACCGGTATCAATCCACAGCCCCCCACAAATCCTCCACTGAAAGTCCAAAAATACTTGCCTCAGTGGCCATTTTAAGATCCACTGACTGAAAACTTTGTATTAAATGTCACCATCACCTGTGATTCAATCCCTCAAGGTTGACAAGGCAAACAGGAAGGAAAACAACGGGGCTGACAGCCAGTCAGACAGCCAATCAAGTGTGAGCGATTCGCCCTCTGCTGTTCCTCCTCCTCCGCTCCATCGCAGTCAGGAGTTTCCACGCAAACCGCTGGAGCCATTTCACCTGCACTCCTTCCCCAAGGTAGAGGACGCCTCCGATCAATGTCCTCAGTAGAAAGCTTTATGCATTTTAATACCCAGCACTACACTGCAGGACCATGCTAAGTTGTAAGTCTGTAGCTTCACCATCAGATGGCACTGTCCACAAACTTTGCACAGCACATTGCTGGTCTATGCTCAGATGAAGGGGTTGTTATTATATTTGTTGATTTGCATCTCCTTAATGGATTATGCAGTCATTTAGTTTATTATTATTATAATTGTTGATTCATTTATGAACTTATGCTCAGTCTGCACAGAGTTGAATCAGATGAGAAAGAAAATTATGTCTGATAAAATTCATATTTCACAGTCTTGATATTTGTTTTCATTAAAACCACATAATAGACCTCTGTCTTGTTCTGTCAATACATTGGCCAGCTGGGATATGTGTATAAACAGTCAAGGCTGCTGTTTAGGGCAGTTCTGAGAGGGAAACGGTAGGACAATGATCGGATAATGATCAACCTTTCCTGTGGGTCTGCTGGCACTCTTACTTGTTTTTAATCGGTGTGTGTTAGTGTGCGCATATGTGAGTGTGTTTGCCAAAGCATAAAATGGGTGACTTTGTCCGCTCTGTCAGTGGTTTAAGAAGATTGATAAGGTTGTTTAAACAATGTTGTCTTAGCTGTGGGTGTGGGCGCAGTGGTTGACCTGCACTTTTAATCTGTGTATGCTGTAAATCCTTGATAGTGTGTGTCTGCATGAGTGCGTATGTGTCTGTGTGCTTGTGTGTATCTGTCTTCCGCCCTTTTGCGCTGTGCTGTGTAGCCCATGTTATTAGAATGGCCTGAGTAAAGAGTGGAAGGACGGATTATGTAAGAGCTTGGCAGGCTGCCAAACTGCCTGTGTGTGAGTTTGTGTGTGTGTGTGTGTGTGTGTGTGTGTGTGTGTGTTTCGTTGAATCTGTCAGGGAATCTATCAAGAAACAGCTAACAGGTAGCCAGCAGCCAGTATGGGGGATAAATAATGTTAACATATTGAAGCCATTTACTCTGCCCCAGCCTCAATTACTCACTCTCACTACACAGGAGGAGCACACTAAAGTATATTCACTCTCAGTGAAGCACAGCTGCATGCAAACACTCTGACATGCTTTTCAATTGGTCCGTTTTTATCATCAGATATGATAAAAGTTTAACTAAAGCAATTACCTGTTTGTTTATCATTTTATTAGGTGAATTTTCAAATGTGGCAGCCATGCTTTCCCCCAATCAGCAGAGGATCATAAATATCGACTGATAAACAGCAATAGAAAATAATAGGACCTATAGTTATTTCCCAATACAGTTTATTCCCAAAACACTTTAGATCCAAGTTGGGGAAAAATCATTATCTAGAATTCATAATCATGTCTTTAAGAAATATAAAGATTCGGCATAAGATGTTACCTTCCCTTCTTTTAAAATTTATGGAATCAGTTTTAATTGTAGTTGGCAGGGTTAGTGTTAGTGAGAGTGGGTGTTGTTACCCTTTTGAAAAGGTAGAGAGCTCAAATCGGAATGAATTGATTTCAATTAAATTTTTGATTTAAAAAGGCAAGGATTAAAGGAATGTAATGTCACCAGCAGCATCTGATTCCTGTTAGGGGATTGGTCTGAGAACAGCTGTTGGCTGCTGGGACGATATCCTTCAAACACCCGCTCTCTTCATGACAATACCACTTGCTGATTCTTTCGCCTTGAGCTTGACATGAAAACCATCCATGGGGAGCCAAAAAAACGCAAAGAGGCAACGGCGAGTATCATCATTTAACATGGCTGGATATTGCAGAAATGAAGATATACATCATGGAAGCTTCAGAATTGACATTTTTATGACCATAATTGTATTTGGTCAGTGGTTTTTGATTAGAGCAGTGTCGAACAAATTTGATCAGCGCAGTCCCACAACCAATCCCTCAATGCAAGTGTGTCAACCTCCCATGCAATTCTGACCTCTGACCTCCAAAACAAATGAGTCTCAAACACATACACACACATACACACAGTCCACCCACGCTGTGCAACTTGGACAGGTTGGTGATGTTTCTCTATTGAGCAAACACAGCAAATGAAAACTTCCGCAACCCAGAGGTCTCAGGACAAACTGAAAAGAGAATACACACACACACACACACACACACACTCAAATACACACACACACACAAACACAAGGACATGACACAACCTTCCCTGCATGTGAAAACATGAAAAACCACTATCAGTCAGTGAGTCATTGCTGATACAGGCAGCCTTGCCTTGTCTATTATGTGTGATTTATTTTTTCATTGTGTAAAAATATCATTATAACCATCATAACTGCCTGAACCACTCAGTATTATTGTCTGTGTTCACCAGGAGGCAGTGTTCATGGGCAATGGGGAACAGTACATCTGGAAGCCTCCAGAGGATGATGACATCATTACTCTGCACCCACCACCGCACCTGGGTGAGAACGGAAAGGGGCACCCAACACCCCCAACTGCCAAGGAGGTAAGGAAAGAGGAAGAGAAGGAGGAGTGTGTGTGGTTGCGTGTGCGAGAGTGTGTGTGGACGGGAAAGACTTATAGGCCGGTGATAGTCTGGTGGTGTGGCGCCCATTTGATTGGGCACGCCGTCATAACAGGGTCATACAGGGTCTCTGGGCCAGGTCTCTGCTTACAGCCAGAGGTCACGTTACAGGGATACAGCACACACCGCCACCAGCACCACAACCCCACCCCCCATCTGAACCCTGACCCCAAGCTCCCAGCCCCCTGCTCATCTATCTGTCTAGAGCGCACGTCACACCAGACAGATCCGGCATTACATTAGCATCACATGCCGTGGAGTAATTATTCATCACGTTGCATTCATATCGATGTTTGCAAAAGGTTAGCTGCTCAGCGTGATAAGTCCATGCAGGAAGAATATGATCAGCCCTGACTAGTGTGTGGGCCATAAACTGACCTATATATGGGAGTGTATGTCTGGTCTGTTGAGAGGGGGAAGTCTGCGCTCACCAATCATGTCACATCCCCCATGCTCACACTTACACACTTCACCCTTACCCCCGCTCCTCCTCTGTCAATCCCCTTTTCTTCCTGAGCGAGTAACGAATAGTTGGGGAACTTTTGTGTTGCCTTGGGTGGGGAGGGGGTTAAGCTGAGAGGATGAAGGGGGTCCCACTGAAATAGCCCACTGACTATTATTAGCCCAGAGCTTCTTTTAAAGATTGCCTCTTCACCACACTCATCATCAGCACAGGGAAGCTTATTCCATGTCCTTAACTTTGTTAGTGCACTTGTGTATGGAAAATGAGTTTGCACCTTTGACACAGAGGCTTAACTTAATGCCAAAGCTTGTGATTAGTAAGTCAGACCATGATAGCATTGCCTACAGAGGAAGAACACAGCGGTTGACTTGTCTGATTTGATCAAATATAATCTAGATAAGCAGAACATGAATGGCTGGTTTTATTTATTCTGGGAGGCATGTAAGAGCTTAGCAGTGGCATGGCAGCAGTCTTGACAAGGTTTTAGCTGCTGGTTAGTGTCTTATCTCTTTGTCTGAGCCAGTGCTGACCCAAAGTTCGGCTGCTGCATGTGGAGATTAAGGGGTTAAGTCTCTGCTGTTTGCTCTCATGAGTTTAACTCCTCCTCTGCAAATCAGACTGGCACAGAGAGCAGCTGGCCTTGACTGCAATCTACAATTGCTCTCTCCTTCTCTCTCTCTGTCTATATCTGGTTTTTGTTTTCCTTTCCAAACCAAACTTTTTCTCTCTCTTGCCTGCTGTTTTTTTTTTTTTTTTTTTTTCAGTGTGAGAGCTTGTTGTTGCCCTAACATGCCCATATACTCTGTATCCTCTGGAGTTTGTCAGTTACAGCCGTCAAAAGGTGTTGAGTTTCCACTCCCACCTGAATCTCCTCTCCTCCTCCTCTGGCTTGCTCTCCTTCTCCTCCACTCCCTGTCTTGCTATTAGGAGGCGCTGCCTCCCAGCAGCCAATCACGTTGCACAAAGCATGTCTTACTCGATGAATACCGACTGCTCACAGACCGTTTGGAAACTTGTGGCGCATTTGCTATTCATGGAGTTGATCACACACAGATGCATCAGTCATGCATACTGTTGTGTTTCCATGGATATTCACTGTATGCTGAAATTAAACACGACTTTCCAAACCCTCTGTCTGAAAGCTCAAGCAGCAGCAGAAGGGAATGAACAGAGAGGCGCATAGGCAGAGGGGAGGAGAAAAGAAAACATACAATGCACAGGCTTCCTCAACAGCTGCAGCCCAGTTTTGAAATCCCCATCATCTTGTGACTTCCTTCCTCTGCTGCATAGAACTGCAAGCGCTGTGCACACAATTGCACACACACATACACACACTGCACGTTGTGTGCACACACTTGTAGCACAGGCCAGGGTCTTTGTTTATCCAGAACAGTCACACAAGAGATTTGTGGGGGTAGGGTAAATGTGTGGCTTGAGGTCTGTCAGAGAGAGAGAGAGAGAGAGAGAGAGAGAGGGAGAGAGAGAGAGAGAGAGAGAGAGAGAGAGAGAGAGAGAGAGAGAGAGAGAGAGAGAGAGAGAGAGAACCTTCATGTATTCAAGTCACAGTGCTTTGAATTAGATTTCTCCAACTTAATGGACTTCATATTGTTGAATTTAATATATTTCACCCCAACATGTGTATAATCCAAGGTACCATGACAATGTAAGGTGTTTGGACACAGAAAACAGAATCCAGCCCATTGTCTTTAAGCTCTCAGGTGTCAGTTTTTGGGAAGAGAACAAAAAAAAAAACATCGCTAATCTGTGTGTGTATGTGTGGGAGAGGGAGAGAGAGAGAGACAGGGAAAGAAACAGAGAGAGGGAGAATATTTGCACAGCCAGCGTTTCTCAGGGCCACTAGAGCAGAGCTGTTGGCCTGGGTGTGAACATGGATGGTAAACATGACTGTGTCCCATAATCCTTTGCGCTAGTGCTCCCCTTATGGAATTTTGACACAGAAATGCCAGAGAGTTCACAACATCAGTGTGGCTGAATTCCCCACATGACCTTGCACATGCCTCTCAGTTGTGAAAGCTACATGTCAGTATTAAGAGCTTCAGTGGGAGCACACTGACACACACTACACATGTGTCTGTACATGCATGTACAAACACACACAAACACTCACAAGCACACAAATACATACATATGCTTTATTCATGCTGTAATTTTCCCCCCATGGGCAAAGTCCATTAAGAGCTGTAGTAAATGCCACTGGGCAGGCTTTTTCAGAGCTGGCTTCCATCCAGATCTTTCACACCATACGCTGCTGCTCTGTGGCCAAAGCAGTTGTGGTGAAATTTTAACTGGTCTATCCAGTGCTTAGGTAACTCTGCCTCTCTGCCTAGACCTCAACACACTGATAACAGAGTTTGCTCAGTCTTATCCTACCCGGTCAAAATAGGTCAGGTTACTGCACAGAGCAAGCTCTGTCAACACATGCACATACACCTGCACGCCTCGACAGTATGCTCACACATTCATTTGCACATATAAAATTAGAGGTGGAAAATAATAACTTCCTTGCTCATATCTTGTATTTAGATGCATTTGTGCAGACAAACACAGATGGTGTCTGGACATGCTTATCATAAACTACAAAAAAGAAATATGACCTCTTATACATGGCAGGCACATGACACAGTCTGCAATCATTTATGATCCTTATACATTGTTGTATTTATCAGTTATGGTTACTGGACAATTATATTTTTAACACGTAAGACGAATTGCAGTCACCCTCTATTTCAGTAACTGCAGTTTGGGATAGTGTTGTGCTGTAGTTCAGTGGCACTAACTGAAACTATACCCCAGTCTCTCAGTCTGCTTTCTTCCTGTGTGTGCTCTCAGATTGCAGACACCTACTCCACCGTGTGTAAAAGCCAGAAGAAGAAACCTCCCATGGAAAACAACGGAGCAAAGACCCTCCCTCGCTCCTTTGGTGGCGAGAACGGCAGCGGGAGAGGGAATGGGGGCTCTCGAGGTCGAGGTCGAGGGGTCCAGGGCCAGGCCCGTTCCCAAGAGGAGCCCTGCTATGAGCCCGTAGGAGACAGATCCTGGCCTTCCTGCGTGGTGGCCGAGTCTGACCCCGCATATGCAACTATCGACACCCACCGGAAACGTGAGCAAGCGGGAACCAATAACAGCACAATAGGGGGCAATGCCACTCTGAAGAGGAAGAAGCAGCCTCAGCAGCAGCAGCAGCAGCAGCAGGCAGCAGTGGGAGCACCTCAGGGCTCAGGACCAACCGCCCTGCCTGCGAGAGCCCTGCCAGGCGGGGACAACTTCTATGAGACCATCAGTGATGTGAAACAGGGCAGCAACAGCTCCAGCACCACCACCATCTTCACCTTCAACGATGGCATGGAGATGTACGTCACTGGCCTGTAGCTGGGATGGGCTCCAAACCCACTGGTACAGAGTCATGACAGGGAGCTTTCTGTTCACTGGCCAATATTTTGCTGTAAATAGAAATAAGACCCACTAGAGACAAACATGAGGACCCAATTTGTGTTGCTATCAGGTTCAAACAGGGTCTTAGTTCAGGTCTAGACTTCCCTTGATCGGTCTGTACCTCTGAACCAGCCTAAGCCTAGTCCAACCCAAATGGACCAAATTTAGTCTGAGGAAACTGGCATAATCATCGTCAACTTACCATGTCACTGACCGTATTCACCTGTTGTATCATTTTCCATGATATCTTTATTTTTATATGAACATGGTACTCTAAAAAGAGTGTTTGTTGTAACACGCAACCTGAAAATGAGACACACTTCAATGTGAAAAAAAAGAAAAAAAGAAACTGATGTTTTTGTGCATGCATCGTGCAAAACACAAACACTGACATGACAATAAACTCTTCAAGGAAACTGGCCGCATAAAGGATGTGAGGCACACTATAGTCACTCATATACACACTCACTCACACACATGCATATGCCTCTTTGTGGGGGGAGCTTATGTAATATAAGCAGATGGATGTCACAGAGATTTGCTGTGCTTAGCTCTCCCCAAGCAACATCTGAAACAGGTTCTCTGTGCTCAGTACTCCAGCACTGGCCTGTTGCCGGGCAGACGGCGCTCTGCTGCTTCATTCTAACATAGGCTTTTAAGTTAAAAGTTTGCTTTAACACAGTGGGACCTAAATGAAAAGCTATTGCCCAGCTGCTAACTCACTACCCCAGTGCACTATAATTACTAGCAGTTATCAGTATGCAACCCTTATGATAACTCTACAAGGTGCCAATTTCGCTCAGAAAACACAATTGTCACATAAGTTATCATCAGTTCGGTTAACAATTCAGTCTCAATTTTGGTATTGGAGGAGGCATGATGACTCACTCTGACACACACCCACTCAAAGCACACACACATACTTGGCAGAGTTAAGCAGGGCAAAGCGATCAGGTCAGGGGCATGGGGTGGGTAATTGGAATTTCCCCAGAGTGATATGGACGACAGATTTCACAATGTGAGTCCTTTATTCTGTCTTTTACTGGGGCTAAACGTCAGGAGAATAGAAGCTGTACTTACAAAAACATGGAAGCAAAAACTACCCAAATTAACAGAGGATGCTTTATCCGATGCAGTATATGTGTGATCTCTATAGGGCGTTGTAATGATTTGATTTTATTACCACGGGAATGTTGCACTGGACAGCTGCAGGACCGGTTGCCTTTATTGCACAGTAAAGTGTAGTAAAGGCATGTTTGCTTTGCATGGTCCTGATCCATTCCCTGGTCTCAAGTCAGAGCCTGAGCAGCCTCCATAGCTCCCTGGGCTTAAGTCTGGTGGTTGAAATAGCAATAGAAGACTCAGAATCCAAGGAAAATAAAGTACTGGGCATAAAAATCACCAGCGAGCGTCCTTTGGAAGGTTGCCCCTCGCCCTCTCCCCTCCCTCTTTTCCAGCCTCTGCTCTGAGTTCTGTTCCACTGTAAACAATTTCTTTCCCATGTAGCTTTGGGGAACATTAAAAAAGAAAGAATGGAGGAAGAAAACACAACATTAGAGGCTTAATAAAGGGGTGCAACAGTAAGAGATGAAGAGGGACACAAATTGCTCACAGGCTGAGAGATGAGGGATGCATTAGAGCGATCTCACTGTGAGACAGAGAGCACCCATGCAAAGAAGACGGGTTTCGAAAGATCAGTTCCATGAGATTTATAAGTGGTACTGTCAAGAAAAAGTATGTAAAAAACATATCTAAATGCACTCTGTATTTTCTTATTGCACTGTTTATTTTTTCTTACCTACTAACAATGCCATTGTTTGAATAGCTCATGCCACTGCCATGAAAACAGTACTTTTATGTTGTTGGTGCAATTTTTTCCTGCTTGATAAAAAAAGATAAGACAAAACTGCATGCTTTGATATATGGAAATGAAAACAGAAATATTGTGGTACCTAAATGATCTCTTGTTGTTAAACTTTTCTGTTGTATTGTTTTGCCATGGGATGCAAAGCATCATTTAGTTTTTTCCAAAGCAACAACTTGGAGGGAGAGAGCGAGAGAGGGACAGAGAGAGAGAGAGAGAGAGAGAGAGAGAGAGAGAGAGAGAGAGAGAGAGACAGAGAGACAGAGACAGAGAGACAGAGACAGAGAGAAGCCACTGGGGGTTTAGGGTAGAGTGTTGTTTATCCTCTCCTCTGGATGAGCGGGGAAGCGAGAGAGAGAGAGAGAGAGGGACAGAAGTGAGGTGGGGGAGGGAGAAGAAGAGCAGCCAGTATAAAGCTGGATGAGGATCACTGCAAATGGACAAGGACCCAATGGACCCTCCTCCTTCCTATATATTTGTGTGCATGCTTGCACACATATCTACGCGCACACGTACACACATACAGGCACACACACACGCACACACTGCAACCTTCAGCCATACTGGTTGCCAGTTTGGGGGAGGAAGCACATATTGCTTCTTCTTGGTCAGCTCCTCCATATCCTCCCTCCCCCAGCCCTGTTCATTTTCTAATAACCAACACAGACACAGACTATTTTCTCGGCTTCTCCTCCTCTCTCCCTCACTATGGGGAGGGGCCTTTGATGTCCATTTCTGAGGGACTCAGGGAGTGATGTGGGGGTGGAAGGGGGACAGAGGCTGTGGGTCAGGCCAACCCCAGCCTGATATCAATGCATCAGCGGCTCAACTACTGTCTGATATGAGAAATGGCTAACAGCTGAGATACTTAACAAGCTCTGGGTTGAAGCTTCCCACAGACAATGCCGGCTGGAAATTGCCATCACACTCGATCCTTTGGCAGTCACTTTGTGTGTCACCTTTTCTTTCCCCAGTGAAAAAACAGCATTGATCTGATATATTTTGTTGGACGCTGTAATACACTGACCAAGGCAGATGTTTATTGCACACATAAATACAGTATGATGTAAATGTGTAAAATATTCTGTTGCTGTTCTGATGTTGTTCCAATGTAACATTCAGTATACAGTATATTTGGTGAAAAAAAAAGATGGTTATCACAGACACATTGTAATTTGTGGATGCAAAATGTTTCAGGCTTTCCATGCAGATAAAGATAGTGTTTGTTAATTGTCTTCAGATATAATTATGGGCCAATACTGCTGTGACAGCTGTAGCCAATGTTGTATGTTCTTTAAGCACAGGGTTTAGTTTCAAAATAATAAATATAATAAACTATAGTGTGACAGTGCAGATATGCAAAAGATTGTAATGTTTTATATTTACCTTCATAAAATATCAAAGTGAGTTTTTACTTTTCTAATAAAGTGGCACATCAAAATGTGTGTGTTTATCTTTCCCCTTTCGTCATAGGTCTGCTTCTTTAGATATGATATCAATAACAGGCTGCTGTAAATAGGGTCAAAGTTAGGCCTGGTTTGCTTGTGGGGTGGATTATTATAGCGATACAGCAACATGCCATGGCAATGTGCAGCCTCACCGTGACTATATCTTGCAATAAATGAAGTTTGCAATAAAGTGCTCAAGTGTACATTAAGACAAACCAAGAGAGGCTACATGTGCTCGGCAGTGATTTTTAGAACAGCTTAAAAAGGCACTGACATCCCTCCTAGCAGCTGAAAAAAAAAAAGACCACATACAGTATATTTATCAGATGTGTGGTAATAATTAAATATTTTTCTTCCAAAAACCAATGTAATTTAAAAATACATATATTAAACTTCTTGTAAAACTGCCTGTGAATTACCCTTATTAATTCCCCATATTAGCAATGGGTTATTCATATTTAAAATATCAGTTAAGGGAAAACAAGATTTTGATTTTTATAATATAGGCCGATTTACAGCGTGACTAACCGGTTAGAGCTGAGGACAGGAAACCTGTTTTTTTAAAATAGGCCTACCAGTTTTATGGTCCACCATAAGAGCACGTGAGTTTTTAATTTTTCCACTACTTTTGAAATTGCACATAAACTCCATGGCTAAAAAGCGACATGCATTTAACGCCCAGAAAACACGACCAAATGGAATTAAATTTAAGAAAACATAACTGCGCAGTTCGCTCGCTTGGGCCTATGAGCTGTTTTTCTCTCCCCCTGTCTTCCTGTCCGGCGCTTCGTCGTCGGCAGACACCGGCCGGTAAACTGGAAGGACACGCCCCCCTCGCAACATTGCTCGGGGAAAAAAAACGTGATTGACGCGATGAAACCAGCCAATCCCTGCTCGCCTTGCCATGGACGCGTGCCAAAGTGGAATGTTTATGTATCGTGAGGACCAATAGGAGTGAATTGGAGGGGGCGTGGCATTCTTTTGGAGGAAAGAGGCAAAACAATCTTTTATCCTCTTGACCGGGCGGCTTTTTGGATATCCTGGGTGGTGGTGGTGGTGGTGGTGGAAAACTTTATATGTAGATTAGAATAGAAGTAAAGACACCGACAATACCTATAAACTCGCGACAATCCTGATAAATGTATCTAATTCCAGCATTTTGCACTAAAATCTATAGAAAGCTGGTTTCCTTTCTTTAGTCCACACTTGTCCTGCCTGAATATGGATGCCAAGCGTGTTTTGGATAAGTCGTCGGTTGGGATAAGGGTAGGCGGTGCGGATTTTAACTACCGTGCAGACTGCTCCGTGGTGCGCGACACCCGGGTCCCCACGGTAGACAGCGGTCCCATGCCGGCGTGCATGAACGGGGCCGCCTTGGGCTCTGTCCTTTACACATATGTAATGGACGGCGGCTCCGTAGTGGATGGTGCAAGCGAGAAAAGCTTTCCAAAAGGGAATGGACCGTCTTCGGGAGGAGGAATATTGCACGACATGGAAAAAGTAAGTCGCTTTCGGCCGCGCTCCGTGTGTTACGCACGGTTCCATCCACCGGTATACGCCTACTAAAGCGATAATATCAAGCATGCAACCATTCATTTGTCATTACATGCTATACACTTGCACTGCCCGTAATGGTTTACGCGTTACGTGTTGTAATTACGTTCTAACATTCGTGATATTCTGGCGTTACTGTGATTCCCAGTCTGTGGGCTACTGTCGTGTTGTGTTTGGCGACAATTTTGTTTTGGCGAACAGTTGTTTTTCTCAAGTGTCACTAATTCACCAATTGCTGTCAACGCTGGTTTGCAAGCGCTGTGTCAAATACAAACCGTTTAAATGGCGGCTCATACTGTGTGCAAAGTTTGTAGAAAAAGGGGGGCAGGGACTCCAAACTAGTAGCCATCCCCCCTCCCCCATAGCGGCTGGAGAGGAGGAGGTAGCTAAGCTAGGGCTCTGCGAGGGAGGAAGAAAGAAAGAGAGAAAAAAAGTTTTTCTTTCTTTCTTTTTCTTTTTTTCTCCTCCTGTGCTTTTTTTCAGGTTGCACGATTGAACACCAAAATAATAAAACATTCGTGCCTTAACATGCCTAAAGTTAATTAATTTAGGGTTTTCTGTGATAAAGCAAATGAGATATTTAAGACATAAATGTAGTTTGTCCTTCACCAAAGCCATGCAAATACATTCTCATTTTACTGTTACAGTTTTTTTTTTTTTTTTTTTTTTTTAATTTTTAAACTCTCCACCGCAAACCTAATATTAGACCCAGACAAACTTACCCCCAGCAAATCATACTGCTTCTAAATGGCTGTGTACATGTAAAGAGTCTGTGTGTCTTTCTGCTCCTGGAAATAATGTTTCTGATATCTGCATGCCAGTAATTTCCTCACATAAATGGACTGACTTCAGTGTGTTATTGCCTCTCCCTCTAGACTGGCAGTGGTGGCCTGGGGGACCAGAGAGACACTGGTTCCACCGGGGTCCTGAAGAGGGCCAGTCCCACTCACTGCCCCAGCATAAATGGGCAGCTGCCAGGCGGCCTCATGCACTTGGACATCAGGAACCCAGGGAAACAGGCAGAGCTGGCCGACTGCTTCAGGGCAGTGCAAGGACAGAATCTACCGCCGGCAGAGAGGCAACCCCTCCCATCCTCCCACATCCCTGTCCCTAGAAACAGGTACCAAAAAGTTTATGACCTTTACAGGCATGGACCTCCGCATGCTTGTCTCTTTGTAGATTTTGTTCCTAGACTGCTGCTTTGTTAAGTAAAAGAAAAAGAACATCTGACCATTACAGGGATTGGGTTTGATGCAGACTTTCCCTTGGCATCTGAACACAAGCTCTGAGCAGATGAATAATCAGGCCCATAGGATTTTTTGGAGCAGATCAATGACTGTCAGACCTATTTCGGTGCTTGTGGCCAGCATTTCTATCCTGTGTTCTGTCTATGTGAGACAACCCAGAAGCCGATTTGGCACAGAATTTATGGCGCCGAAAATAATTTTTGACATGGGTAGTTTTCGCCCTCAAATCTAAACTCGTGTTCCTGAACAAACTCTTGAACAGAAGTGGAATTTGCCCTCTGGCTACAACTGTACAGTGGTTTGGGCATGAATGGTGAGGGGGCGTACCGGTCAACTGACCACATGTTTGGTGTTCCATCCAGAATAGTTTTGAAGTATGTCTATGAGAGCCAAAGCTGTAGATTAGGGTCAGGATTGCCCAATCACTTGACAGAGAGAAGAGAGAGCAAGGATGAGACAGTCATGTTGGTGTCGTTTACCGATAATGCAGTTAGTTAGCAGCTCTGGACTAGCTCAGGGTGTGTTTGTATTGATTGTGCTTTTCTTCTCAGTGTCCTGTTTCTCAGCCTAATGCTTTCCCCTTTGACCTAATCTCCCTTGCCAGGCCAGGCTCACAGGAAGACGAGCTGTGCCGCTTGCAATGTTTGACATTTCATGTGCAGTGCTGTCAGTAGAGGCTTCTGCTGCCATCACTCCACGTCATTTTGAAATACACAAACACACACGTTCACGTTTTTGTACACATACAAAATGTATTGCGCAGGACGCTCTTTGATAGTCACTGGGTCAGACACACACAGACACACACGCACACACACACACACGCTTTATTCCATACAGAGCGAGCGAAAATGCATCCAGGAACATGGCTTGTGCGCTGATAAGTGATTATGTAACAGAGGCACGGGCTGGGAGAGGCTATAGGCGGTTCCTAAGCACTCTTTTCTGCATTTTATGCGCGGCTATTGGTAACTGTCCACAGCGAGGCTCTGTCAGTGGATGTGTGTGGGACTGGAGTTGTTGTACATTAACTAAATGCCCTATAGCAGTACAGGAGCAGGTCTGCAAGTTGGAGCAGTGTTCTTAAAATCTGCTAGTCTAAGCAGGATGAGTTTTTTTCCTTCTTAAGATCACTTAAGATCACTTTTCAGTGTCTTGGGTTTTAATACTAGAAGGCAGGCACAGTGTAACTTGTCCACGAACCTTCTACCGAGCGGGGTACAACTGCTGAGAGTGTGCTTGATAGTAGGCGTGGTGAGCGTATGTGAGTCTGGGGGGTTTATACGCCACACTTGCTCTTCTATCCTCCCCCCTTCATCATGTGAAGTTCACATGTGACTGGTCATGTATGACGTGAGGGAGTGCTCCTTTGGGAGCATGCAAGACTGAACATGCTTTTAAACCGGCGTGATGTTATGTGTGCTTCACTCTGTGTGAGTGTGTGTTTGTGTGTGCGCGCGTCTGTCTGTGTGTTTGCCCACTCCATCCGACACAGCTGCCAGTCTCACCTCTCAGCCTACGTTTTAACCAGATTTGAAACGTCTCTTTTCCACAACATGTTGACAGCTTCCTCGGTGCGCTGCTACCACAATAACAAGCCCCATGTCGCCAGTACACAGCCGGTAACGGAGGTTGCATAACGTTACATAACCATTTGGTCATGTTAGCCAGGCTTCTTTGTTTCTACATTGACCTTTTTAGATTAGCTCCCTGTGTTTTCCCCCTGCTTGTTTTGGCTTTTGTTCGGCAGTTGGTGACGAGCGGCGAGGCTCTCTCACCAGGAAACCACTAGCTTTCGGTTACATTACCGTAGCGACACACTGAACCGCTCCCTTTCCCTTAGCTGATGCTTCACAAGTTGGTTAATTTAAATTTCTTTAAATTTCTGTTACCCAGGTGTGTGAAGGCATATAGTATTCATCACAGATTAATAAGGGCAGTTCGAAACCCAACTCTGTTTGCTGGATTAGAGTACTGTAGTACAACAAGTGAAATTAAAGTTTTTGTTATGTGGTTGTGGTGCAGGGTCATACTGTATGGGACAGTGTGCCACCTCTTCTCCCACCATGTCAAGCAAAGCCTCACATCACTGAGGCTTTGCTTGACATCTCAATGTGTGTGTGTGTGTGTGTGTGTGTGTGTGTGTGTGTGTGTGTGTGTGTGTGTGTGTGTGTGTGTGTGTGTGACTCGCTGAGTGTTTCCTTCAGCTTGTGCCCTGCTTAGGAGAATGTCAGCCAACATATATTTTTTCATTTTCTACCAGCTCAGATAATACCACCTTTGTGTCATAGGATTAAATATGTTTAAAGAGACTATAGCTATAAACCTGCTTCTCGCTTGTGTGTTTTACATTAACCACACAGCTGCATGTGTGTTGCTTCACACATATGTCTCAGTGCATTCACACCTTGTCTTGTCACTTTGCAAAGGAGGCCAATGGGCCACTTTACTTCATGGCTGTAAACTGGGTCACTGTTTGTCCTGTAGGCAAGCCTGGACAAGAATCTCACAGGCAGGAAAAAAAGAGGAACCAATACATGAATGCACACACAAACACACACACACACACATACACATACACACACACATTAACACCACACCGTGCACACACATGATCCCACCCATCACTTCTCCCTGCTTCTATGTTTCTCTCTCTTCCTCTGTCTGTCTCTGAGTAGTGACCCTTTTTGACTGCAAGAACTTACCGAGGCATACCGTGCTGTGAAGGCTATTTCACAGGTTCAGAAAACGTTACCATTGGTAACAGCACAGTTACACGTGATGTTCCCAGAACCTGATTGAAGTTGAAGATATACATAAGAGATAATCAATGAGTAGGTGTGTGTTAAACGATTTTAAGGCACGATGTGGAGGCAAGGAATCAACCGATGTGAAGCGGGGGGACGTACAAGCGGGATAATCAACGTGTAGGTGTGTAAAACCGTTAAATGCACACCTACTTGTTGATTATCCCCCTTATACCATGGTCATTTGCCAGTAATATAAAGGAAAGAGGGGAAAACAGTATAAAAAATTACATTGGTTTGTGTTACTTCCCAGTCATTAGTTGATCAAGTCGATAACTCATCTGTATTTGCCGCAGTTGATAACGAGTACACTTTGACTGCTGTGCTATTTAATCTTGCTGTGGTTACAAGTTGGGTAGCAGATGTCTTTGAACGGTGATTAAAGCTGAGCCGAGCTATGCCTGCAATACGTAGCAATAATGCACACCTGCCGGCCAGCCAGAAACAAATATTCACCCAGACCATGCTTTTAATTGCTTTTAAACAAGCACTTGCGCAGACAGCCGGCTGCATCATGAATGGAATTGTTCACATACTTGTCTCTGTACCTAACGTGTAGCCGGAGGATTCCTGTAGAGGGCACACCACTTAAGTCACACCATATCCGGTCATACCTCGTGAAAGCCTTGTGTGCGTAGTTTAATAAACAACATAACTCAATGTCAGAGCACTGCCGCTGTCCCGGGGAAGCAAGCAGTTCATGACAGGAAAACAGTCTCCTCACAGCAGCGATTAGAAATTGGGGGGAAAAAGTATTTAAAGATTTCACTGCACTTGCGAGATCGGGGCATACAGTGTACGTTCAAAAAGTGGTGAAACATAAAGAAAAACTACAAAAAGATCAAGCTTGAATGTCCTCCCACCCATCATGGCTCTCCATGCAGTGGTCAATGAAAGTTCTAGGTTCAACCTTGACAATCGAACAAGGCCATATGTCTCTTTCTGTTCGCCCTCCACCACCACCACCACACACACACACACACACACACACACACACACATTTACAACCTTGAGCCGAGCTCATTCTACCTGTCAATACTCATCAGCATGGGATCCATCGTGCTGATAAAGGAACAAAAGCCAGTTTGAATTAACCAAAAAAGAGGTCTGGTGAAATGGTGTGAGGTCGGGCATTTTTTTTTTCTTCTTCTTTTGTTGTGGAAAGCTTTTGATTTTTATCTCTCGTCAGCCAGGTACACTATCACCACAGTATGTTAACATGAATAGAAAACACTGAGTCGGCATAAACGAGACACCAGCATGACCGACTGCAGCGGTTGTGGGGGGGCGGGGGGTGGGGTGGAAGGAGGAGGGTGGTAGAGGGAATAAGACAGCTCTTTTTTAACCATAATTACTGCTCTGCCTTTGGTTCAGCCCGCTACGAGTAGCCAGGAGGGGTTAGGGTAGACAGGCAGGCTGGAGCAGAGTCTGCCACCCACCCCCACGCCACCGCTCCACACCCCTCTGATCACCCCACCACCAAATCTCGTCTCCCAAAGGAGACATTACAGCCGGTTGGTGAAGGTCAGAGTCAGAGGAACAGCTACCCGCCCCCACTCCAGTCTGAGATGTCTAACCCACATGCAGACGACTGACACGGTTTCCTGAGCGGAGCAGCATTCACCAGCTCCTTCTCCAGTGTTATTACATGTCCATATGAACTATATCTGTCTAAAATATTTTGTATTAGTGTATACATATAAACAGTTGCTTCAAAATAAATTTTGAATGACCCCCCTGCCCCCCTTTCCAGACCACAAAGGGTTAAGCCCCTTGCGCTGACACAGGCAGGGGTGAAAGGTCATGTTCGATGAATGGAGTCATGGGAGCGGGGAGGGTCAGAGCAGGACGCAACCAGGCATCTGGCACGTCCGCCAGGTCAGCCCCAGGATCTGGGTTATGTGCTGCATAGACAGTTTATAACCACAGAAGGTTGTGGCAGACGACTCATCTGATGTTGGACTGCTTCTGTCTCTGACTACGAGGAGTAAGGATCTGGTATCAAAGAAAAAAAAAACCTTTTAGACAGTGTTTTCAGGCTGCAGCTTTGGCTGCCTCCGAATCATTCATTCTTTAACGCTAATGAGAGCCTCTGGAATAAGCTCCGGCAAATGGGTGAAATATGTGGTGCTTATGTGTGCGTGTGGGATGCCCTAATGAGACATTAATCATCTACTGTTGTGCAGCGAAGATGAGAGGCAAAATCAGTTTCATAAGTGAGGAGTAGAGTGGGAGGCATGAAGGAATGCTTTCTGCAAACAATCTGCTCGGTTGCAAAAGTAATGTCGTAACATTGACAACGCCAGAACTACGACATATTAAGCACTGATTGTTAATAAAATTGTACAGTCTTGCGTATAGTAATTGTTCATTTGTAGTCGTATATAGGTTCCATACATCTGTCCCATGTCCAGTAGTGTAATGCCTGGAGAACAGAGAGAAAGAGGAAAAACTTAACCATGGAGAGAGGAAGGTGATGTTGTGCAACTCAGGCCCCATTGCAGTGAAATGCTTCATCGCTTGCTCACCCACACTAATAGACACTTACATAAGGCCTCCTGATCAGCCTCAACACAGTTTAGAGATGCCACAGTCAACTGTCTCTCCTCTCTCTTCTTCTTTTTGTCATCACACCCCACTCTTCCTCATCCAGGAGCTGCTGTTTGCCTTTTCCCCTCTCATTAATCTCCGTTGCTCCTTTCCGCCATTCTTATCTTTGGTTGTATCTCTTGCACAGCATTTCTTGATCGTTCATACGAGTTTTATGGCTCTCTTAATGTTTTTCCCTCTCTGTTTCTGAGATTTCACCGTGTTTACAAAAGTGTTCATGTGGTTAAAAGCAATAACGTGAGAGTTTGCTGTCTCACTACTGACAGTCAGGATCAGCATGGCTACATATTTCCACGGTTAAAGCACTGATAGCTCTGAGAGAGGAACAGACAGAGCAGCTACCCTGTTAAAAGGTTTTTGGCTGAGATTGTGAAACTTTCAGTGCTTTGCTGAATGCCCCTGAATCCCCTTTCCATGTCTTTTATCTGCTCTGTACATCCCATTTTCCTTTTCTCTTGGCCCTTTGCCCTCTGCCCCTCTATCTGAAGGACAGCCAACTAAATCCTACTCAAATCCAGACGAGATGAAGACCTCAGAACAATGCTAGGTCTCTCTGCCAGAGAGGAAAGATAACTCCTTATTCCTATAGGGAATAATGTCAACTCCTTTCTGTCAGTCTTTGTGATTATTGTTTTTTGCTTTTATCTCTGTGTTCTCTCTCTCAAACATGTAGGTACACACTTTGTACACACTAGCACGTTTAAATATGAAAATAGCATGCTTATGATTGAAATATTCAGTGTTACTATTGGCAGGCTTAACAGGGTAGACTTCAGACAAACTGATGGTTGCTATTGATTGCAAATATTTCCTTACAGCTTAGCAATTTCAAAGCTTAATCTTTCCCTAAAATTACACAGAATGATATGTTAGTATAACTATACATGTGAATGATAGGGTTAACTGTAGTATATGATTAAGGCTAATGAGGCAAGTTTGGAATTGGCACGGTACGGTAGAAAAACTTCCTGAACACACCATCAATGAGTCAGTGATTTTGCAGACAGGATCCAAAACCAGGTTCTAGCTGGTTGAGGGTAAAGCAAAGTCACAGCCCTTCACAGTATTTAGCCTATTTGCTGCTTTGAGGAGCATAAATGTGCCTGTAAGGTTTTAGTTTCCCTGGTTTTGCTCCTTCCTGCTCTCACTCACTGGCACTGCACATACTGTATATACTATACGCACTTATAAACACACTCACACACAGTGCCAGTGCCTTGCATAACTCCCCGTCATAAGTCATCCCAGTCTGCTGATGACAAGCAGTGAAATTCAGTCCAGACTGCAAACAGAGAGAAGTCTGAGAAATGCCTTGCACTTTGTGCTGTGTAGAGCTGAATGGCCTAGTTTTTTTTTTTTTTTTTTTTTTTAAAGATATTTTGCATTTGTGTTCGTCTTTGCACATCCAGTTGACTGTGTTTATGTTTTGGTGCGTAGCTTATTATTTGTTTCTTTCTTTATCAGGGAATATAAGCATTTATTTTATTCCTGTTTAACTAAGCTGCTTTGTCTTTTAGTTTCCTTCTATGTGGTGTAGTTTTTGCCTCCTCTCCTCTCCTCTCCTGCTCTCTCCCCTCCTCTCCTCAGGCCACTGACCACAGCTGACTAATGAAACCAGTCACTTGTTGTGCTGATTTCATCTCCAGTGGCTTGACACTGCCCAGGCTGAATCAGCAACCCAGTCATGACACATCACTGTTGTCATCACATAAATATCTCACAGTGCAGGACAGTGAATATACAGTGCTGTATACCGGAGGTGCAAAACTGAACCACAAAAAACTAACCTTAACACCTACAGAATACACTTTCACATCCACACTTATCTGAGGAAGTAATGAATATACTTGATTATTATTAGGATTATGATTATTATTTGATTATTGTTATCCCATATCTCTGTATGAAAAAATGTTATTTTTGCAAATAAAACAAAATATAGAGAAAGTTAAAAATGGTAACAAAGTGAACTATAGCCAAAATTGTGACCAAAAACCGCAATATAAACCAAAACATGGGTTTATTGAACCATTACAGCCCTACTGTTTACAATTGGTGTTTTACTTTCTTTATGCAGTTTTTGACCTTTTTTGATTGAGCATTAATAAAAAACCCTCACACACCCAAGGTCTCAGTAGTTAGACAGAGGACCATTGACAGCACCGTCTATTAGTTTGGCAGTGGAACAAAGCTGTAGTGCTCTGTTGACATTTTAATTGATTTTGTGTTGACACAGTTAAGTAACGTGGGCATTGATTCTTCATGATGTCCTGGCCTGTAGGGCTGTGGGTAAATCAAAGGATGAATAAAGGCTCTGTGCAATGCAGTGCAATGCATGGCACAGCTGTAAACGAGACAGCAACGTCACTGGGACACACTTCAAGGATTTTGTATAAATAAACATATATTAACAACACGTTCCACCCACACTAGCCACCAGAAGCAGTGGACCTAGTTCCTCTCTATGCTTTTGGAACACACACACACACACACACACACACACACAGTGCACCAGTAATTGTGTGTATACACATGTGCTTCCATAACAATAGAGCTGTGTAGGCTGGGGTAATGGCTTACTTGAATCCTCCTGCCCTCTAATGAATAGTGTCGGAGGACAAGTGGAGTGCTATCCATCATGTTATCCATCCAGTTCTACAAGTTAATACAATTTGTCTCTGTTTTCTTAATGGTGTTCCTCTCCCTCCATCTCCCTCCCTTTCTCTACCTCTTTCTCGCTTGCTTTTACATACTCTTATTATTTTCCCTCTTTGTAGCTATAGTGAAGTGGTCAGGTTTTATTTAAGATAAAGATATGACTGTACCCCTCTTCTCCTCTCACCGAGGTATTTATTGCACTGGGCTAAATTAGCAGAGCCTAATAAATCAGCAGGGCATAATGTCTATTACAGGCAATAATGGCTATATAAGTATCAGAGGTTTTAGGCACAGGGCTGTATCTAAGATATAAAACTCTTTTTGATGAAGCAGGACAGAGAGAGAGTTTGTGGGGGTAGAGGCTGACAGCTCCTTGCTTTATGTCCACATCGTTTGTGTTTTCTCAGCCATTACCTTGGCATCTGTGGTCTCCTCCCTCTCTAGATATAAACCCTTGTGTTTAGATAAAGATTGATTTAACACATACCTCCTTTCTTCCGCTTGGCTAACTTCACCTCCCCACCTCGTAAATGCCGTGTTTTTGTGTGCATTTGTCAGCGTGTGTGTGTGTGTGTGTGTGTGTGTGTGTGTGTGTGTGCTCTGTACCTGCAGCTCCTTTAGAAGATTAGACAAAAACCTTAAATTAAGGCTTTACAAGTACTAACAAGTTTTAAATAGTTTTGTCCAAAATTTGAATACTTTTTCACTATGTATTGACCTTTCCATGGTAGATTAATACAGAACAGCATTAGTACAATAATAGCCTTTTTTTTAAAATTAACACTAACTTTTCCTTTTTCATATGCAGCTTGTTTAAAGTTTTAACAGCTTTGTTTCTTTATTTTGGCTTTTAAACTAGGTTGAATTCAATTGCAGGTAGCATTAAAAAAGTTAGTAAGTCTTTCGTGAGCAGAGCAGTCTTTTTAAACAGGAGTGGACACACACCCCTGGACTCCTGCAACCGCTGCCAAGATAACATGAAGATTTCCGGCCCGGGGAGAGGTAGAAAGTATCCGTGCTTAATCTTAGCACCGGTGACTTCCAGCACCAACATGCCACAGCACAAAGCAGTGAGTGTGTGAGACTGTCCAGTCAGGTGCGGAGCCGAGCCCTGATCTGTCCCCGTCCTTGCCAGAATAACCACAGCAGCACTCTTAGCCTTTCCAGGGCATGGGAAACCGTCAGGGAGTGACTTTCACAATCT
Source organism: Myripristis murdjan (assembly GCF_902150065.1). Classification (NCBI taxonomy): domain Eukaryota; kingdom Metazoa; phylum Chordata; class Actinopteri; order Holocentriformes; family Holocentridae; genus Myripristis; species Myripristis murdjan. The sequence continues at coordinate 17,791,438 of NC_043986.1, read as the reverse complement.
GATAATACTCTCTCTCCTCTCTGATCAGCTGCTTTTCCGCCCACTATTGGTTTTTATCCAGAAATGCAAATGCTCCATTTTTTCCCTGTTTTTTTTTTTTTTTTTTTTTTTTTTTTTTTGATATACAATAGACAGTGTAGTCCCTTCAAGCCTACCATAGTTCCTGAGGTTTGGCTTGTTTGTGGTTTATGCAGAGTCCAAAGCAGATCTCCGGTCCCGTCTAACCGCCTTTGCTCTGCCTTGCTACTCTCCATGCCGCTCCGATCCGCTCTGAACCGGTTTGGACCAGAACTCAACTCCATGGTCACAATATATTTTATATATATATATATACACCAGGTTGTGTTTTCCCTGTGTTTTGTTCACTGTAATTACATATGAGGAATAGATGGAGGAGCAAGAGAGGGAGAGAGGCAGAAAGCGGTACAATATAGATGATATCTTTATTGTATAGTCCTATAAGTTTATGCTTTTTATGACATGTTTAACAGGATAGTAGGGGATATCAGGGCTTTTTTCCTACTTTTAGAGGCCACTTGCTGCCATTCACTTTTGTAGTTTTGTAGTGCAGCTTCCACAAATGTGAAAATTGCCTGAGCTATATAATCCCTCACAGTGCATGAAGCCTTAATTTGGTTTTGTCAGCTTTTCTGTTTTCCTCTTACTTCATTGTGCCAGAGTTGAGTTTCTTTATGTCAATATGTGTGTGACGCTACGCTCTGCTTGCTGTCAGTCGGCTGACACCCACAGGGAGGCAGTTAAGGCTCTGCCAAGAAGTAATCCGTCAAAAACATGTCGCCTTACAAACATTATTGTCACATCCACGTCTTCTTATTTTGGATGTCTTCATTAGCCGAGACAGCAGGTAATTTCAGGCTAGGTTTGACACCATAAAGTGTGAATTTTAAAAATGGCATGAACAAGTAAACATACCAAATACATAGCAGAATGACTGACGAAATGTAAACAACATGTAGACAGAAGTAAATAAGGTATAACTAAATGATACTGGTATTTGTGAGATGGTAAGGGTGAGATAGAGGAGGGAGTGGTTAAAAGGAGGAAGTAAGCGTTTTTGTTCTGTGCCTATGGGGGACCAAGGAGTGTTGGGAATTTCACAGTCATGCCTAGCAGCTGCCTCTGTCTCTGGTTTCGCGACGCCTCTGCTTTACTGGGAGTGTCAGGCCAGCTCACTCCCGTTTGGCCAAATTTGCCAGAGATGCACCACAGAGGACTCGAGGTGCCAAGTACGTGTGTGTCTGCGTGTTTTGCGTATGTGTTAAGAGATTGTGGTGATCTGTTGGTTGGCATTCCTGGAGCTTGGACGTCACCGTGGATTTATTGTGAGCCTCTGAATCCATACTCGCCCAACGCAAGGCTCCCATCTCCTGTCCAAACACCATTAGCCAGCACCAGTGTTAAAACCTGCTTAACTAGATGTCCTAATTAGCCGCCGTTTTCTGACACTCTCTCTCTCTCTGTGTGTCGGAAAGCATAGCCCCGGGTGTGACCATGCTGACCCTTGTGTCAAATGGTATTGTAATAACTGACAGATGTTGTAATAACATGAAAATGCAATAATATGCCCCTTTAAATGGGTTCTAAATGTAATAAAGCCTGTTGATGTAATAAATCCCTGGGCAATGTAATAATATTGCATCATTACATTAAATGGGCTGCTTGATAAGATATGTAACATCCTTTCATCTCACGATGTAATAATAACATTGACTCATGGCAATAAGAACAAGGTAATAGCCTCAAGTTGTTGAGTTACACTCTTTGTGAAGTAATAATCATCTGCCAGTGTAATAATGTAAATGCCTTCCTCTACAGGTTCACTACATTTTCAACCCATTTAGACTGACACTTCATTACATTTCGCCAAGTTACGACATACGCTGCTACAGCCCTCAGACTCATTAACCAGTACCTCACAAATGTAACACCACTTTCTCAGGTCAGCTGATACTTGAAGGTGTCGGTGCTGAAATCAGTGATCAGTAAAGCGAATCTTTGTGTGTTTGGCTGTGTCGATGAGGGTGAGGGTGAAGAGACTTGGCTATAAGCCTGTCTGTGAGATAGAAAGACACTCGAGTCACACAAGGCAAGACTGTCCCTAGGCCAGGGCTGCTAGTTGGCAGTGTCTGGCAGGCTTACCCATCTGCCTGTCTGCTAAGCATAGATTGGCAAACGATGGAGTCTACCCTAATCTACAAATGAGCATCGTCTGGCATTATTTGAAAGACGATGACTCTCACATGGGGGCGGGCAGCGGTAATCCTACATCTCCACAAGCAGTCAGACAGATCCCGTTTTATGGAACTAACCTGTGATAATTCACCGTGTTAGTAAAACAGTTAAAACTAGCCGTCTGGTCCAGGGCCGTGGTTTAATTTCCTCTCATATATCTGGTGGAGGAGCCACTCTGTATCTCTAGACAGCTGTCTGTAGGCAGGCGCTCATTTTTACCATCATCATCTCTCTAGTGTTTCCATGGCGTGCTCTTATTGCCTCCATTCATCTTACTAACTATCCTATTGCGGGCATTGCAGGGTGACAGAAGGGTCATTTTCCCTTCCTTATTCCCCAACAGTGTCATAGCCTCTGCAAAACGGTACAGTAATCTGGAGAGAGCGGTGAATGGCTTTTTTAGGCACAGGGCCAGAGAATCCCACCGGGGCAGGGGGTGGCGGGGGCCTTAAATTTTTAAAGATAGGATTTATAGCTTTTTTTGTGCTGTATTAATATTGAGTGCAGCAGGATGGGAACAGAGAGGAGTAGAGGAGAGAGTTATGTGCGCTGTATTCAGATGTATAAGATTGTGGGTGAATGACATGTGCTTCAGTTCTCTGAAACATTTGAGCACTACATGGTCAGATCAGTTTTTATTCTGGAGATGTTTACAGCTTGTGATTACACAACTTGGGCAGCAGATATTTGAGCTAATGTAGAGTTAATGTGGGCTGGTCCCTTCACACAGTCAATTCTACTCAGTTATGGTTGAAAATCAATGCAGGTATTCAAATGAATTGTGTGTCCACAGCTAGCTAGTTCTTTTTATTCATTTATTTGACACTTTATATTATGTTTTGATGTCTTGATTATATCTGTTTATGATTGTTCCTGTGCTTGTGTGTGTGAGAGAGAGAGAGAGAGAGAGAAACATCAGCAGAGGGTTCACATATGTCCACTGAAGGCCTGTTTGCTTGATTTGTTCAGCTGTTGCACTTCAGATGTTTTCATCACTATTCCTGCTCAGTTTACAAAAGCGGGACCGTGTGCTCTTGAACCAAAAGAGAGGCCCTGACTTTCTTTTTCACACACACTTACAAAACAGTGTATGCACCAACAGATTTGGTTGTCAGCGTAACAAGAAGGCACGATGCTCACACAATGCTTTCTTATCCCTTGCTTATGTTATTTTTTGACACTGTGTCTAGGTGGGAGGAGTCTGAGAAGATTTCAGCACATCCATACGCCTTCTCACACGCCTTCAAAGTCTGGCAGCCATGCACACACACTCTGCTGGCTTTCAGTCATAATGTGCTCTCTTTTCTTTTTTATTCTGAGGTCTCCAGCTCCCGCACTTTTCTCCTTCATGAGCAAGATACAGATCGGTTTATTTTGCAGGCTGCAGTTTTTCTCAGCCTAACACCGCCCTGCAGATATTTTACCTTCTTGAAAGCAGAGCAAAGTGGCCTTGAAACAGCGTTGATTTGCTTTGACAAAACACAGGAAACCTAGGCAAAGGCCTGCTCTGGCTTGTGATGGCAGACAGGCGAATCTAGAGAGCAGATGAGAGGGAGTGGGTAGTGAAGAATGAGGAAGAAAAGAGCATGACTGCTAAAGAAAGAGAACTGACCACTGTGTCCTGGAGTCTCCCTCATTTTCATTTTTGTCCCAGGTTGTAAGCTGTAGCCTAGACAATCATCATTTCTTTCTCTCCCACTGGTTTCTAATCTTAGTGTTTGTGCAGTGAGCTTGTCTTACCTTCCCTTTTCCTCCCCGTTCTTCCCCAGGTTAACAACACGTGGAATGAACTTTGTCGACTTGAATTGATCTCCCACCATTTTGTTCTGGTTTCCCCTGACACCTGCAGAACAAACAGGCGGCTCAATTATTCATAAAGCCCTGGAGATGACATGGCTCGGTGTCTCTGTGGAGGCAAAACCCCCCTCCCACCTCAAGTGGTTTGGATTATTTAGTTACATTTAAATGTGATTTGAATGGATGTCAGGGATGGAAAAATGCTTTTCAAGCAGAATAAATTTTAAAAAAAGAACCTGTCACGACTTGGCTGACTTCTCTGGCTCGCTGCATTGACATGACTCGAATGAGAACGGACAAGCATTTTGATAAGGATGTAGTGTTTTCAGGCAGTGGTGCCTATCTTGTTTGCTTCCCTCACTACTTTCTCCCCCCAAAAAGGGAAAAAAAAAAAAACTAAGGTCAATACTCAAGAGAAACTGCCCCGAATTCCCGTAGCAACAGCGTTCTTATTGGAAGGCAGTGACAGAAGTTGTGAGGGAAGTTGCTATAGCTACAAGTTAATCTTGTTTTGTAGCCTGAAGTGACAGTGGGGTAATAAAGTAGGTTAGCGGGGTAGCTGCTGACCAGTTTGCCCAGAAACTCTCGCTACTATTTACTGTCACTTTTCATATTATTAGTCTAGTCTGTGAGTGCGTTCTCTACATTATTTTCTACAGTATTTGGTAGCTGATGCTATTCTTTTATGTGTTATTTTCTTTTCTTAACAGTAGAAGTTGTGTGTGCTGGCAGCTGATAAACTGGCTGTTTGGAGGTAATATCTTAAAGTGGTGCAGAAATAGCAGAAAGGGTCAAGTGAGGCCACAGCTAACATGCAGCTGATTAGAGGAAATGCTGGAATTTTTATTAGAGGGGTAAGTTAAGGTAAAGGCATGTGTATGCTTGTGTGTATGCAATCCAGTGTCTGTGTGTGTGTGTGTGTGTGTGTGTGTGTGTGTGTGTGTGTGTGTGTGTGTGTGTGTGTGTGTGTGTGTGTAGGAGGGGTAGCGGGGGTATCTGCCAGTGTCTGCACAGTGTATGATATGATTAGACAGTGCAGAGGTGGGAGGTAGACACCATGGGGGGAATCATGCCTTTTTTGCTCCGTGACTCCATATTCTATTATGTTTCGAGAACAAAGCTATCTGTTGTTAGCGCCCGGCCCTAAGGCTACAGATTGCATTCGAGGATCAAGAGAGAGAAAGAGAGGGCTTTTTGTCCCGGGACTGAATAGCCATTACACTCACAGCCCACATTAAAGAGACATTGCCTAACAACCTCTGCCTCTCCAGGGTTTTTCACAGCCCGTGGACTTGTAAGGGACAACATGTGTATGGCCTGCATCATAATGGGAGTATTATTAAGATTTTGCATGCATAGACACAATGACAGTACAACCCAACGCACACATAAACATATTGTTCATTTATTTATTCATGCCTACAGTGCATGCTGTGCCATACGAAGCGACAGTAGACATATAGAAAAGAACAAATAGAAAAAAAAAGGGAATCATCAGGGTGAGCAGCAGTGGATCAGAGCTGTAAATACAGGGATGTGGGCTTGCGTGGAGGGGGGTTGTTGCCGCTCTTGACCGACCGTCTGCCTGTGGAGTGAGAAAATGAGAGAGAGGGAGAGGGAGAGAGGACGTTACGTAATGTAGTGTAAAGACAGGACAGAGGATGGAGGGGCTGTGTGATGGAGAGGAGGGCTGTGCTATTATTAGTGGGTATGCATGGGGCAGCTGTGAGCCAGGGCATGGCAGTGGGAACCAAGTCATCAACATCAGGTCACCCCTGTCAGCCTCACCTGTCACAGACTACCTCATTACCCAAGCAGTATGAGTCAGAGCTGCACCATATGATTTCCTGTGCTATATTTGTCACTTAGTATTACAGCAGTGATGACTCACATTTTTCAAATGACTTCATATGCAGTTTCTTATAGAATAACATTAGGATAAACACACGGAGTAATCTGTATAAACAGTTGGGCTCTTTGGGGGTATTGAAAACAGAGATAGATAGATAGAGAGAGATGCATATCAGAATATGTGACTATCATGGAATATCATGTATGATGGTTGACAGTGCTCTTGTGGTTTCTCTCCCTCCCTCGTTTTTCCTCTAAGTTAATCTCTCTCACATTCTCTCTCTGTGAGTGTGCATGAGGATGAGCGACGGGCGCATATGTTTTCAAAATGAATTAATGAAAAACTTTGCCCAAGGGAAAGTCTGTCTCACGACTGACTGGAAATATTACTCCTACGTTCAGCACTGCGCATAATATGCGTACATTGGTGGTGGGAAACAAATTTATACAATGTAGTATTGCGATATTTTGCCAGTTTGTATTGATACATGGACGCAAAATGTTGATCTTTTATTTGGTTATTAACATTTTACATAGGCAACAAAGCTTTTGGTTGTAGGGCAACAAAATCACTTTCATTTTGCTGCAGTAAAAAAGACTGAATTGAGAGAAGTGGAGTGACAGCTTCATCTTAACAGTGCCATATAAATTAAGTTATTATTTTTCATTATTATTTTGATTATTATTATTATTATTACATACAACAGATTCTGACAGTGTTTCTTTTTGGTGATATGATTTGCAGCCATAAAAAGGTTGTAGGTATTGAAGTATACTTATAGGGCTTTAGGATTGTTGTTTTGTTTTTTGTTTTTTTTAGATAGTTGACAATTAAACAATTAAACATTGTCTTAAAAATGCACTGGGAATATATAGCAACAGGGAATGGAACAACAAAAGTTTGTGTCCTTTTAGAACTGGTAGAGGCATAATTAATCCGATTAGTTAACTGCAGAATTGCTGGCGAGCAAATTGTGGGGGCAAATAGTTGATTGGTATTGAAGATGCCGACTCTGAGATGACTCTGGAAATTGAGTCGGGTACAGCCCTAGTATACTTATTACAGTCTTCAGCATACTGCGAATCATCACTATTTTTGCTCAATAAGGAGTGATTTTTCCTTGCAGCACTTGTTATGTCAGTATCAAGAGATATTTTGTAGTGAATTTGTAAGCGTTATGACGGTGTTTCGATGCCTTTTGATGGCTTCAACATGCTGAAGTGAACAGGAAAACAGCAATGATGTCATCAGGGGATTTAGAGGAAATACAGTGATATCGAATCCAGCACCGTTTTGTACCGGTACCGAAAAATCAGTACCGGAAATGGTACCGGTACTGTGAAATTTGAAACGATACTCATCCCTAGTTGTGGGTGTTCTGGTGGTTACCGTCCATAGTGAACATTTGTGCATTTGTGTTGTTTATATGAGAAAAGGGAGAGGAGAGTGAGAGGCAAAGAAAGCAATAATTTGAAAGGGATTACATGTGTTGATTTTGTATCTCATAAGAACTTAGAAGTGTAAAAGAGGATGCCATCATCAATTGTGTGTGTGTGTGTGTGTGTGTGTGTGTGTGTGTGTGTGTTTGTTTGCATGTTTAAAGGTTGTCCAATCCCTCACCTGTCGAGCACCAGTCCCCATTGTCAATCCCAGATACAGCTCAACTAGTTTGGCTGTGCAAACACACACACACACACACACGCACGCACGCTTGGATGCCTTTTTTTGGGGGGGGGATCGTATTCATCACAGATATGTGGATGCATGAGGGCTATTTAAAGGCAGCACCACTGGGGCCGAGAGAGAGGTGGTGCACTGTTTTCTGAAAATGATCAGAGATTATTGTTGGCAGCCAAAGTTAGATCTACCGTCCTGAACTCCCCACCGATGCGCATCGCTTTGATAAGAAATTGATAGGCTTAGTGGTCAGCCAGTTCAAAACAATGAGATCTGATGATTTCACCGCCCGCACCCCCACCCCCCCCCCACCCTTCTCCCTGCTCGTCTTCGCTCTCTCCCTCCTACTTACTGCTTACTTTGGGGTCACGAACAGGCAGCGTGACACATACAGTATCTGCTTCCTGGAAAACAGCGCTGACCTCTTGCCTCCTTTCAGAGACAAGTTTGTGTGTGTTTTTGTGTGTGTGTGTGTGTGTGTGTGTGTGTGTCTGTCAGCTTTGGGGGAGGGGTTGCATCATGGAAAGTCATATCTTCTGGTAAACTAAGAAGTGGCTGTGCCAAACAGGTGGGATACATATGTAGGGAGAAAAAAAGAGAGAGGAGAGATTAGTTTAGGATGAGAAAATGAGTCAAAAACACATTTTGGAAGTTGAAGGGATGGCTGATAAAGAGTCACGTTGTTAGCAGTGTGTGGCTGGCCTGCTGATTTTCTCAGTCGGTCTGTGTGTGTGTGTGTGTGTGTGTGTGTGTGTGTGTATGTGGGGGTGTGTTGTTGCCAAGAATCTAGGCAGGGCGTGTACTCGGCGCACAAGCAGCCTAAACCTGGCAGATCCTGGTGATTTCTACTGTGCTGGTAATTGGAGAAGAGGTGCCGTGTTAAATATAGTGGGAAGGCCCAAGCTTCTCCCCAACAACAGCAAAGAGCCCGCTGTAGTGCTGGGCAAAGGTTGGGGTGGGAGGTTCTCCCTGTTCAGCAACATTATGTCCCTATCCTATCTTTTGCAGTAAGTGCTTTTTTTTTTTTTTTAATGTCTTCATGCGGAAATTTTTGCTCAGTTGGGTGGCAAAGTTTATCAGACTGCTGAAAAGGACTGAAAAGTGCTAAATCAAATCCCACAGGAATACTGAGCCAGATCCCTCGACTCACTGTAACTTACTGTTAGTCACATGACATGATGGTAATGTAGGAATCAAAAGCTTATTCTGCTGTTGTTCACGTTTCACTGTTTCCTCTTTTCTCCACTCGGAGCATGTTGCTGCTCCATGTGTCTTGGCTTGGCTCGGCTTTATCTCTCTCTCTTTCTCTCCCTCTCTCTCTCTCTCTCTTTCTCTCTCCCTCTCTCTCTCTTGCTCTCCCTCCCTCTCTCTCTCTTGCTCTCCCTCCCTCTCTCTCTCTCTCTCTCTCTCTCCCTCTCTGTATGTGCCTGGGCCTGGCTTGTTGACTTTAGCCGGCCCATGTGTTGTCCTGCTGCCAAAGGGGCGGTTTCCTGGCCTAGTCAAGGCCAATACAAGTTGAGGGAGGAAGGAAGGTAAGAGGGTGTGTGTGTGTGTGTGTGTGTGTGTGTGTGTGTGTGTGTGTGTGTGTGTGTGTGTGTGTGTGTGTGTGTGTGTGTGTGTGTGTGTGTGTGTGTGTGTGTGTTGGGTATGTGAGAGATAGTTTGAATGCTTTTGTTTGTGCATGTAACGTTGGCCGCAGGGTTACAGATGTGCTCACTCATACACCAGGTAGAAGGGGTTAGGGCATTTCCATTGATAACTGTGTGTCGTTCTTGGCTCATAAACTACAGCTTTGTCAGTATCGGGGCTCGTAAATCTGACATCTCCAAGTATGACTAGTCCCACTTACACTGTATTAAAATACCTCAGTTGCTGCACTACTGTATATGTAAGTGCATGTACTTGTGCGTGTATGCCTACACACACGTAGACACCAAAGTGCCAAAGTGTGTCATGTCATCTTTAGATTTGCTGCTTGCCATAAATGCACCGCAGTTGGCCTGAAAGACTCTTGTAAACATCCACATTGGGAGACTCTCTCAAACGTCCCCCCACAGACACACACACACACCCACACCCACACACACTTTGTTGACAGTGGTGTGGATCTCTGCTCTCCAATCATCCCTTTCCAAGCTCTAAATAAAGACAGTCACAGCTTAACTTGCTCCCTGCTGCCCCACCCAGTTTTTCATAAGAGGACACAGACAGTTTTACTGTGGCATCCAATGCTTCTACCATTTAGCCTGTCCTCCATTAGGCTTGCCCAGTATCCAGTAGTAATGAATATTGCGATATTTGCAACCACGTGTAATATTTTCTTCAGTATTGATAATATGCATGATCTTGTGTCTCAGACATGCTTTAATTAACTTCTGCTTGATTAAAAAAAATGGCAAATTAAGGGCTGCACAATTCATCGAAATTTCAGTATGAATAAGTGCAAATCCAAGTTTCTGCGCCTGTAATTTTTTGATGAAGGTGAAATTATAGCATAGTATAACATAGCATAGTATAGTTATAAATGAAGTATTGTGGATCTACATACTTGCCCTGACCTACAAATCATATTCTCCAAATGTAAAAAAAAACAAAACAAAAAAACATTGTAGTTTCGTGCCGACCACGGCGAAAATCACATCATCCTTATTTTACTAGTTGTCTTCCAGATAAAATGAAATTTATGATGCAAAAATGACCACTCTCAGTAAAATCACAAATATGACTGCCATATGTGTCAAATAAATCACAATATGATTTTTTTTTTAACATTTAAGTCCTAACCAATTTGTTGATAAGTAGAGTTGGGCAATGTCTGCTGAGTTGGCATATGATGATGTCCCCATTAAAACATTACAATGCACGATGGTATCGTATATTGTCTTTTTTTACTCTGCTTTTGTCATGTATAATAAATAGCTTAATGGTTACCTATAACAACCCCTCCATCAAAACGTCGCGATGATGTCTCAGTACTTGCACAAGACAATATCATCATAAAAAATTTTGGATATTGCCCACGCCCACGCCGCCAGCTGCGTTTCTCTGTTATTTCGGTTATTTCACAGACAGACGAGAAGTGATACAGTGGGGGGCAATTTCATTTGGAGTGTTTGTTGGCGTTAGATGTATTCATCAGAACGAGTAGCGGAGTTGTTTTGTATCTGTGCGAGGTGGTTTTATTACGGTGGAACATATTAGCCATCTGTTCCTAACTTGGTGTAAACATTGATATCAAAGTCGATCTGAGAGCAAAGTAGATTAGCTTCACCACTGTCAGCATGTACAAGAGTCAAGTGGCTCTTGGCTGCCTGAGAAAGAGGGCCGAAGGCATGCTGTAAGTGTTTTGTATTGCTAAACCTACACACATACATTTATACACAGTCACACACACATATAGTCACACACACACACACACACAGACACACACCACATGCAATGAAAATATGTTACCAGTACCAGAGTCCTGCTGGGAAGCAGAGGAAGTGGAAAGCTCTATGTCAGGAAATCAGGCGGGGGAGTGACTTGTTAATGGGGTCTGGTGTGTGTTATTGTCCCTATGTGTGTGTGTGTGTGTGTGTGTGTGTTTGTGCATTTGTGCATGAGAGAGAGAGAGAGACAGGGAGAGAGAGAGAGAGAGAGAGAGAGAGAGAGAGAGAGAGATGGAAGTTTGAAATAGCTTTGTGGGCATCAGAGATAGAAGGAATAACTAATATGCTGCCTCCATAAGGGCTTGTTTTTGTGTTTTGATTGTTTGGTGTGTGTGTGTGTGTGTGTGTGTGTGTGTGTGTGTGTGTGTGTGTGTGTGTGTGTGTGTGTGTGTGTGTGTGTGTGTGTGTGTGTGTGTGTGTGTGTGTGTGTGTGTGTGTGTGTGTGTGTGTGTGTGTGATGTTGAGTTGATAAGGATATCAGTATACCACTTTGCCACACTGGGAACAGATGGGACTTGGCAGCACTGTGACTCCAAACTCTGCTCTTGTTATACAGGATTGACACTTTATATATATATTTTTTAAAACTCTACTTAAATGGACAGGTGATCTATCTTAGTAAAGAAGAAAACACACACACACACACACACAAAATGAATATTGTCAAAAAGTAGACATATATCATCAGCGTGTCCCTAGTTGGCCCTATTTAGTGCTGTTGTGCAAACCAGGCTAATGAGTGAAACAGGACACGGCTAATCTTGTTATCTCTTGTCCAGTCTGAGTGTGTTTATTCGTGTGTGTGTGCTGGTGTGTGTGTGTGTGCATGTGTTTGTGTGATTGCCTCTCTGCCTGTCTCCTGTTTCAGCTAGACTGTGGACATTATGTTTTGCATGTTATGTTTCCCTCCATGTCTGCGCTTCCTAAGCAAACAGATGCACATTCAAAAGATTATTTTTCCAACAGTCCTCACTGTATTCAAAGGTCACTGGACATACTGTCACACTTGGCAGAACACTAATCTTCCTCTCTCTCTCCATCTCTCTCGCACTCTCACACACACAGTCAGAGCTGTGTTTTGCGATGTTGATGAGCAAGCGTCTTGTGTGTGAACCGTGGCGGCCGCGGTGTCTTCTCACTGTTTGTGTTTGTGTCTGAGTGCGCTCTAAATGGAGATTGTTTCATATCTGGTACATTCCCCATCCAGCACACTCTCATCACAGTTGTAGCTGACCCACTTGTAGGGGAAAGGCTTAGGGTTACAACTTTGTCCGTGTGCTTGTGTATTTATGTATATGAGGGTAAGCACGGAGCGTTTTCGAGACTAAGTGACTTGCGAGTGTCTGTGTGAGCAGGAACACGTACACTCTCTGATTTACAGCATACTTTTGTGTGTGTTTGTGGACTCCGCAGTGAAGTTTTCGGAACGTGTGTGTGTATTGAGACTCGGAGTGGATCTTTGCCAGGGCTTAGGTTTTGGCTGAGAGCACGCCTCAAACCAGTTTACTCTGGTTGTGTAGTGGAGAAGTCTGGGGGCGGGACAGGGACCTCTTAAAGCTGCAGAACACGTCTATCTCTGCCTGTGTCTGCCTTTGCATCGGTGTGTGTGTGTGTGTGTGTGTGTGTGTGTGTGTGTGTGTGTGTGTCTCTCTCTCAGTGTATGTCCGCAGCATCAGTGTTGTACGCACATATGTTTACATTTTACAACATTTGCATGTGGTGAGATGTGTGTAGGCTGGATATTCTGGATAATTCACCTCATTGTATTGGCATTGACAGCTTGTGTTGTTTTGGTTTGTGAATGTGAATGCGTATGCGCATTCAAGTGTGTGTGGGTGAGTTTCTGGCCCTGCTATAAGTAATTTAGCTTTCAGGGGTAGAATGAAGACAAGTGACGAAAGCTGAAGACAACAGATTTAGAGAATAAGTGTGTATGGAGAGGAGAGGTCTATGCTTTGCTGCAGAGTGACCCTGGTTATTGTGGGCTTTTTTTTATTCGATTACCAGACGTCAAAGCACACACTGTGGGCTCACTGTGTAGGTGTGTGTTTGTGCATGTGTATGTGTGTGTGTATATACTCTGCCATATCAAGTGGACAGTGTAAATAAGGTTAGAGATGAGAGTAGACTGCTCAGAATGGGCTGTACAGAGCAGGAATAGATGATGAACCCTCTCTCTTTGTGAATGATGTTGCACAAGCAGCACATGAACATGCCTTGAAATCCTTCCACTCTGGTGGTTCTCCACATACAAACAAATACACACACACACACACACACAGACACACACACACACACACACACATACAAAAACTGTAACTCTCCCAAGACATACATACAATCATGTATCTCTGTACTCTGGGTACTTGTGTTTGGCTGATCTTGCCATTTTCCACACTGAGAGCACTTCATAGGTCACTTGATTGTGATTGTAATATTACTCGTGATTTTTTTTTTTTTTTTGGGACAACTACAGGGATTTTCAGCTTTCTCCTGGGGCTTGACCCGGCCATTTATTATTGCAACACAATTTTCCATGATAAAACAGTTTGTTATTGTGTCTGTACAGAATTAGGTTGTATTAGGGATGGGCCAATCTATTGGTTGATATCTGCCATAAAAACATATCAGTATTGTTTCAAAAAGTAGGCTGTTTATTTCCTAGGAGTGTGTCATTAGTGTCACTCAAATTAGTAACTGAACAAAACTTAAATGGTATAGATACTTAACCGTTTTTCACAAAACGGTTAAGTATCTAAAGACAGCCTGTCTTAAAAGCTGAATCTGTTTTGCACCTGCTTTGTATTCTGATTTTTACAAAAAGTCATTACGGTATCTTCTTTTATGGCCGGTATGAGGATATTAGCCTCAAAAGATCCTGTTATTTCATCCCTAATGTCTTTAGTTCCAGTTTAGGGGGAGACAAGACACACTGTATGTGGGTCATAATTCATACATGTCTTTTCTGCATGGTCACTCCATGTTTGTATGTTTTGCAGGAAGCCCTCAGGTCATGCCGATAAGGAGGTGATGGCTGCCACCGTCCTGACCTCACTGTCCACATCCCCTTTGGTGCTCCACCCTGCCTCCACAACCACAGGTAACAATCAGCTACTGTGTCTCACCTCACACACACACCTTCCCGAGAGGTTAGCTCAGGCTATCACGTTGTTCAGGTGAATCAAGGTCACACACTTTAAAAATCAGGCTCACTCTCAGTTAGGGGAGGTTGGGGCGGGGGGGTGGTTTATTCTGCAGTAGGTCAGTCCACAGACAGCGGAGAGGTAAATTAACAATGAATCAGCTGAGGTTAGTTCACTCTGACATAAACAAACCTGCTGCTGAGAAGATTCTGTGTTAAGGACAGCTGTTGGGGGAGTGTGTTATCAGCAGTAGCCTTTTATCTCTGAATCTCTGTGTTTACCAAAGCCCAGCACTTCTTGCCAGCTGCTCAGCCTTGACTCTGTCACCATAGCTCCTGTTGCTGTAGTTATCATCGCTGCGGCTGCCATCACCATGCCAACCTCAGCAGACGGTCAAAATCCTACCGGCTATTTTCAGCGTGTCATTATAACAAGGCTACTGTTTGTGTTTTCAGTCAAGCAGCCATGTTGTGATTCAACCCTGTAAAGACGAAGGCCACCCTGTTTGACACTGCTCTACCAACAGGGTTTAAAGTGCAGCATAATCTACTGTGATGTGGGCTTTCACTGTCATTAGATGTTGTCTGCTAAGAGGATGATGAGGTTAGGTCTGGGAGGAGCTGAGCTTGATGAAAAGTTTTCTTGAAACAAGTGTGGAGTGAAAGGGTGGGTGTTAGTCAGTGCTGATAACTTTGAGTACATCACAGTGTGGTCAACCACCATGAAATAGGAAATTGTCAATCTCTGCAAATCTGCAATTGTATCACCAAGCAGATCATTTGTCACAAACTAAGTTCATTTATCCTAAATCCATGACACCACACACTCCACCCATATTCCTCGATATTTCTTGTAATGGCAGTTATTATAATAGTTTGAAAATTAAAATAACTTCTTTTATATAATGCCCTGTTCACAGTTTTTTCCCCGATATTCCCACACATTTTCTCCTCATCATATCCCCATAGAGATTAGGAGATAAGACTTAAAGCCATGATTGGTTTAACTCTTAAGGGGTCACACTTAGACCTTAGTAATTTTGTACAGTAATGCAGTAATCCTCCTATACACTCCTATACATTGATCCATGCTAGACATTCAGATGAACTCAGATTCACCTCCTTACAGTGCCATAGGAACAGTTATTGGTTGATGTTAGTAAATCCCTATCACCCACGATATTAAGCTTTGCTCTGTGTTTGGGGTTTAGGTTTTGTTTTTCATTATGTTTCACCACATCAAAAATCAGATTAAGCCCGAGCGATTATGGAGTCTTCTAGGTTAAGCGTGATTGGACTGGTCAAAAGGCCACAGAATATAGAAGAGTGTTGAGGCCCATAAGTGAGAGAAATGTATTATGGTACCTAGTTCAGGAAATTAAAGCCGTGTTGGGCATGCTATCCAGAACTTGGTATATCTTAATGAAAAATGGAGGATAGAGAAGTGTTTATCCACTGTACTTCAGATAATAAGAACACTAAAATGAATGCATCAAAAAGGCTGGAATGTTTTTAGGGCTTTACAACCTTAAATTTAATCAGCTTACATTGAAACGACACTTGTAGGATTTGCAGAACATTTCTCACTTAAAGATGCACAATTCAAAGTGGCTGTAATGTATTGCTTTACTGTACTGTAATGCTTTTCTGAAACAGGCTCATGTTGATGGATCAGATCGGATTTTATCAATGTAAAGACACAAAAACCGATGCACACCGATTTCATTCCAGAATTGTATCTACCTACGGCTGCTCTAGCAATGCACTCACATTGGGCCCGTGCATTTCCATGTATTTATAAGAAGCAGTTAATCTTCCCATCCCTAGTAAACACACATGTCCCAGGATGCATAGAAGGACCACCTACACACCTGACGTCTTCTGGTTCAGCCAAACACTCCCAACACCAGCCAGACTGTCACTTTTCCAATTAAAAAAATATCCTGCCTGACTCTGCCCAGCGCAGCAGAACTGTCAGCTGATGGGCCAAATGTAAACTGAAGTGCGGGTCAACTACAAAGCAGTTGTTTAATGAATAAAACACTACCTGGAGGGTGGGAAGTACAAGGGAGCTAGGGAGAGCTCAGCTCCCTATGATATGAGCTTCCCTAAAAACATGATTCAGGAGATTTTTTTTTTTTTTTTTTTTTCAGAGGTAGCCATCTTTCTTAAATTTCATGTCGCAGTGCAATTGAACACATTCTTTCTAAGCTTAGACATTACTATAGGAATACCGCATTAATATTAGAGAATATTGTGATATGAATTATATGATGCATGTTTATTTGCATATAGAGCAGGAAACTGAGATCCGATCACAAGTGGGCAGGCGAGACGCACATTTTAATACCAGGTGTGAACTGACAGACTAGAGCCATCCTCTTGTGACCAAAACACCAAAGACGTGTTTTAATACCAGGTAGAGACAGGGCCGATATCTCCACATGTTTGTGTACAGCTTTGGTGAACAATTCACTTATGGCTTTGCTGTTCAAAAGCAGGGTTAGGTAGTACGAATGGATGATATGCTCATATCGCGGAACGGTCCAGTACACAATGTACAACTACAGTGTAATTTTAAAAAAAGAAAAAAAAAATGATTCATGACAACAAATTTGTTTTATTTCTGAAACACAAATATTTCTAGCAATAGCACTGGCTTGCTGAATTGCAATACATTTTTAAAATGTTTTCATTGCAAAATGTATATAATAAACTTTGGTGGACAGCTTGTGAAATTGTGAGGGGCGAGCTATTTCATTTTTAATTGCTACAGCACAAAAACATCTTGCTAAAGTCAAACTAATTTTTCTTCCCCAGAAAATAAATACTATCTAATTTTTGTAGTGCAGTATATTGAATATTGATATATTGTCCCATTGTTATTAGGTAGTACATAGAGCTACACTTCTTTGGACCTTGTGCATGTTGTCCCAACATTAGATTAGATTAACTAAAGTTAATGTTAATGTGCTTTTTTTTTTTTTTCTTTTTTAGCTGCAGTCCCGGAGCTGGCCAGCAGGGGCTGGAAAGAGGCGCTGTCGGCCAGCTACAGCAGTTCTACCAGTGGAAACTGGAGTTGGGACGCCAGTGACCAATCAGTGCCCTCCACACCGTCCCCACCCCTTTCCAACGATGCCAACAAGAACTTCCTGCTCTCATCCCAGGGTGATGATGTCAACGAGGATGTCACAGAGAGCACGCACTTCCTGTTTGAGGACCCCATACCCCGGAAGCGAAAGGTAATATTGAGGAGCTAAGGCTACGTTCACGTCCTAACTTAATAACATCACATCACCCACATTACTTCATGGAATCACATGCAAAGAAGCAGAGGAATGGGGTGACATTTTATATTATATCATATACAACATCATTATTTTAACATCATTATTTTGGACTGCCAACACGACATGGATTCACTGCAGTTTTGCCACAGTATTGCCACACTTCCTCGGTTTATGATGGCAAGCAGGGGATATCAATGTTAAAAAAAAAAAGTTCCCACCTGTTCGGCATGCACCGGGAAACTGATGTGAGTAATTTTCGCAGCCACAGCTCGTGTTAAGGGTAAATCCAACATGAAATGAACAAAGCAAAAGTATTGCTTCACATGAAAGCTGATGAAAGCTTGCCATTGATTGCTGATCTGTGGATAAGCTCTCATTGTCTCAACGGGGCTCCCCACAAAGTTTTTGACAACTGTAGTAGTCTTTGCGTGCTTCTCCCTTTTGTACAGTAGCAACTAATTAGCTAGCCCATGTCACGGTGCGGTGGCCAATGCTCTCGTGTGCTCTTTTCTGCTCCCGTGTGGAAGTGAGCCAAAGTGAGTGAGCCAAATTCACGCAAGAACAATAGCTCTTGTGTTACTACCAGGTGCCAGTAAAAACAAGGGATTTTTTTTTTTTAATAGGGGATGATTGTAGCCCAAACTATTTGATTTTTCTATAATTTGTGACTGTTTGAAAGTTTGACAATCATGACCCATTCCTAGTTGATGGGACATTTTGTATTCCAAGCTATAATAGCCAGCCCACTCTTTCTAACATTTACTGTCAGTAATTATATCTTTATCATATTGCCATAATGGTATGTGTGTTTCAGGAATTACTTTTTAAAGAAAGTGAACTCACTATGAACACTGATGACCACAACTGCTGTTCACTGACTGTGTCACTCAAAAGTGAATATGTTCTAGACATACAAAGCCTAACTTTTTTGTTGGTGTTGCGTTGAAGGGTTTGCAAGTCAATTCCACTGGTAACTAGTAACCTGAAGGAGTTAAAAATACTAAAACATCAGCCATGCCTGATATCTAGGTGTGGCTTGAGATAGAAGAGCAAAATACTAGACCCTCCCTCCACATAACGGCAGTTCAGGATTTGCATATGTTTAACTGCAGATGTTTTAGGCGCGAAATCAACGGTTCTCTTTTTCATAGGTTCAAAATTCAGACGTTGCTGATTGATTTGATAGCTGGTTGTCATTCCTGAACCCTCTCCACCGCTGTTCTCTCTGCCAAGTGCGCTGCAGTTTTCGTACTGGTGGGCAAGGCTGAGCAGAACTGAAACTGCAGGGACCTTCCCGCTTTAAATCGGTGGTTTTCAATCCTGGTCCTCAGGATCCAGACCCTGCTGGTTTTCATTCTAGACATCCATTCAGGGCCTGATTTATGAGTGCCAGGTGAATGCACATAATTATCTGGTTGGATCAAGAACCAGTGGGACTCGTCTCTAAAGGACTAAGAAAGAGACTTAGTGACTTAAACCAGTGATTTACAAATCCAGAAATAGTTGGGGGTCACAACAGCAGACAGCAGAGACACTACTCTGACCTGCTGTTCCTGAGACATTCAGGAAATGTAAGTGCTCTGAAATTTTAGAGCCCCTTGACATAAGGCCTTTCACTCTCTCTGCCTCTGTGCATGATGGGTCGTGTCTTTCACTTCTCCCCTTTTTGTTTCGTACTGTGGAAACAATCCAGAACAACAGAGTGGCTTCACTATCAAAAATTGTGTGTTCTATCCCCTTTTATCAGCCACCTCTGAGGGAAAGAGATGAGGGAGTTTAGTAATAATGCAGGAGAGAAGGTATATAAGTCCATGTGGAGGAGGGAGGAAGAAGGAGAACAAGAGGTTCAAGAGATGCATGAAAAGCAGGACAGAGTGTGCAGAGGAGGAAAAGAGGATTGAGGCTCAAGATTGCAACACAGGAGAAAAGATATTCAGCATTTCTGGGCTATACAGTGACAGAGGAGGGATCCCATGTGGGAGTGTGCAGTTCACCCCCCGTCCTCCCCACACCTCCCCCCTCCCCACCTGCCTCCTGGAGCGGGCTGCAGTGAAGACTGTCAGGCTGTGGGACATATGAGACCATATCATAGATAAGCAGGCAGGAAATGAAGAGGAAAGATGCTGGGGGAATACAGATATATGAGTTTTGCGGATGAAATCTGCGCCTAAGTGTGAGCTGACCTCTTGACTGGGTTTGTGCTCTAGCGCAGCCTAAGCCAAACCCAGAGATCTAAGCCCTCTATTAGCAGCTGCCCGTGGGATTGTAGGCTGTTTCATTTTGTACAGGCAGTGAGTTAAGAGGATTATTAAGCATGGTAATCATCAGTCTTACTGTAACAGTGTTAAGATGCAAGAAAAACACTTAAAGCATTAAGTGATTTGCGATTGTTTGTTGGATTAAAGTAGCTTTGCTGTGTGTGTTGTTTTTTTTTTTTTTACAAGCAGTGATCTGGTCATAAAAAAAACATGCTAGGGGACATGCATGTAGCTGGCATCAGTCTTGCAGTTTAGCTGCATGTTGCTATAAATGGAATGAAAGCAAGTGACAGCCTGTGACAAGGGAAAATGGAAAATCGTGTAGGAGAGGGTTAACATAATCAGCGATAAAACCTGTTCTACTTTCACTTCTCTCACTGTCTGCTTTTCTATCTCTTTTTCTCTTTCTCTCTGTCTCCTGCACCCTCCCCCTCCCTTCCCCTCTTCCTTGCCCTTTCTCCGGAGGCTGTTGAAAGGTAATGAGAGTACACACCCACTGTCTTTCATTAGCAGTGATGCAGGTCCTTGCCTGCCTTTGGGACAGCTGCCAGCCCTTGATATGTTCACTGAGAAAATAAATAAAAAAAAAAAAAAAAGAAAAAAGAAAAAAAAAAACACTCCATCCAAACAATGAACATCTTATCATTCTGGGTCTTACCTCGTTTTTGCAGATCAGATATTAAAAAAAAAAATCCACAAGTGGCGCTTTTAATATCCAAAGGTTAAAAAGAGGTCATTGTGGTTTTCACAAGTGTGCATTCATTTGTGTGTATATGCACCGATGTGGATGTGCACATGTAACTTAGAGTACATGTGTGTTGTATTAGAGCAGTAGGCACACTTTTACAACCCCAGCCTGCTACTTGCACACAAATTATTTGTAGAGGGATGCTTATATTTTGAAGACTTGTGAAGTTCCTGTTTGAAACGGGATAATTGCTATGCCTACAGTATTGCCACTTGCAGGTTTTTGGAGACCCATGTACCCAAACAACTTCATCCTCAAAACTGCACTTCCTTGCGTCCTCAGCCAAGTTTGAAGTCAAATGGACGAGCGGTTGCCGAGATAATCAAACCACAAACAGACGGAGATTCTTCCATTATAGTCAGATTAGATGAAAGTATTGTGGGGTGCAGAGAGAAGTATAGAGTTTCACTGTCCCCTCTCTGTACCTTTCTTTCTTTCTTTCTTTCTTTCTTTCTTTCTCTTTTACACTGTATGTGTCCAAACGTGTTGCATATCAGGTTTCTATTTTTACTGGCATGCTGCATTAATGGCTCTCTAATGAGGTGTAGTGTTTGGTCCCTTGTAGAGTAGCGCTGAATCCCCCACAAAGGCTTTTCTATGGACGCTGCCAACCAGATCCACTTAGAGGAACATGACAGGGCGTTCTGCATAAACTTCTTTTCCCATGTAATTCTCTGTAGCACTCTAGTCGTCAATATCCTGCAAAAATTGTCTATTGTTTTGCCAGTTTTGCTACCATGATTGAGAGCTGCCTTTTTTTTTTTCCATGTTTAGAAAATTGACAAAACTGGCAAAGCCAAAGAGAAGATGTTGTATTAGAATTAATCCACAGATGCCAAAGTAAGAATCAGAGTGATTAATCAGCTTTTATTACTTCCTTAAAAATAAGCTTCTCCTAGAGATGCAATGTTTATGTGAGACACTCACCGCTGAGATATTATGTTATTATATAGTAACAGTAAAAGTGACACGTGGCTGCCTGAAGCTGTGATCTTCTGACTCATGTTGTTGTTGCTGTTGTGAATGCTGTGTTTCAGAACTCCATGAAGGTGATGTTCAAGTGCTTGTGGAAGAACTGTGAAAAGGTCCTCAGCACCTCCTCAGGGATCCAGCGACACATCCGCGCCGTCCACCTGGGGTGAGTCACGCAGGGAAAGCGACAGTAACGCAGCACACACACACACACACACACACACAAGAGGTTGGGCCAGTCACAAACTCCCAACCCTCTCAGATGAATGAATTCTCCCGAGTTTCTCAAATCCCAGTCAGGGAAATATTTGACCAAGTGTAGATCAAGTCATGTATGAAATGTGTGAACCCGCCATTTGTCATTTGTCACAGTCACATGCCAGGTTGACTTCCTCAGCACCCCCTTTATGGATTTCCACCTATAGTCATGTGCATCACTGCATCTTTTTTCCTTCACTTGACACATAAGTATTGATATGAGAAGCCCGATAGACACACGCACATACACATACACCACCGGAGGGATAGACAATATGACCTTTCTTAGTCATCGGATAAAATTGTGGTAATTTACTTTGCAAAGGTGAGGTGTGTAAATCATGTCACATATAGTGGCCTACATTCCAAATAAGTAATTTCTATTCATAACTTTACTGAGAGCCGTTTGCATTACAGCAGGGTGAAAGCATCACAGCTGAAATACATGGTGATTTTATTTTATTTTTCATTAAAACTGAATTCTGCAGTTGCAGATAGTGATGCTTGGAACCCCCAGTTTGTGAATAGAAGTTGTTTTTTGTTTGTTTGTTTGTTTTTTTAAATGAAGACCTCCAATCATTTAGGTTTCACTTCAGTGATCCTCTGTCTGCAGCTTTAAGAAATATGGAGACCAAAATATTTCTGTTTAAGAGATTTAGCCAGTAAGGCTAAAAATCAAGAGAACAAAGGGAGCAACTTGAACATAAATATTATCCATAAGCTTTGCCATTTGGTTTTAAAACTGCTGTTGCAACACAACTGAATTACGCACACTGCTGACGAGTCACAGCTCAGATGTTTTCCAACAGCTTGTTGTTAAATTTGATGGAGCTCAGGCTGTTTCAAAGTGTATTTAAGTTCAACTCACTAAAGTGCACAGAGAAGTGAGCAGTGTTCACAGTTCATTTGCCTAAAACCGAGGGATGGAAATATTAAAATCAGCTTTGCTTCCATTTGTCCTCTAAGCAAAGGACATAATCATCACAAGGCTGAAAAGATACGCTATAGACATCTTTATATACTGTAGAAATTTGTGGTTTGATTTCCTAAATGAAACCACAACCACCAAATAACAATCCAATCACAGCAGCATTTTTTTTTACTTTCCAACCAGAAATGCTTGATTGCATAATGTATAACTTATGGACGCCACTGTAGTAATTTAAAGGTTTCTAAAGATTGGCCAGAGTTGTTATGAAATCCCAGACTGCAGAAATGTTTGGCAAAATAGTCATTCCATGATTGTACTTGGAATTCTGCACGAAAATAGCAGGCCAACTTAACTGCAATGTTACACCACAATGATTGTTTTAAGGTCTATTTGTGTTTGAGAGCACTAACTGAGTCTTACTGTTTGTTTCTTGTTTTTTGGGGGGGACTGGAAGCTATGCAGTGCTTGGTTACCTTTTGAAACCACATTTCATCAAAATAGGTCTGGAAAAAACCCACATTGCCTGGTCCTGATAATGTTTGATAAGTTATTATGTTTTTACTGTTTAATAAAATCAAGTTTTATAACTTGATTTTATTTTCATTTTACTCTTGATGCCATATACTTTTTTAAAGGCTGCCAATGATGTATACCACTGTTACAATTCTGGGCTGTACTTTCCAGTTAATTTGCAACATAGCTTAATAACAGCGAAATGAAAAATGCAAGCTGTGGTAATAATGAAAAACATTTGTTCATGTATCACTTTATCAGTTTGCACTACTACTCTAGACAAAAGACTAAAAAGACAAAAAAGAATAATTGAATTAAAAATCCTGAAAAGTTTTTAGGTTTAAATTGGAAATTATACAGCAGGTCCAGCTCATCTAAGCCCACCTGAGTAATGAATTCCAAAACAGCCAGAGTTTGTGAGGAGCTA
This sequence comes from Myripristis murdjan, assembly GCF_902150065.1. Lineage (NCBI taxonomy): Eukaryota > Metazoa > Chordata > Actinopteri > Holocentriformes > Holocentridae > Myripristis > Myripristis murdjan. Next base: position 17,767,889 of record NC_043986.1, on the reverse strand, counting down.
TATTTTCCTCGCCTTTTTATTTCTGTGTGCATGGTGAATTTAGATTAGTCTTCTATTACTAGAGGCTAGGAGAGAGGCAGAATCCTGCTGTGCCTCTAAGTGTTAGTGTAACCGCGTATAGTAATCCTCCTCTCTCAGGAGGGAGGCCAAGTGTCCTTAAAACTGCGGTCAGGGTGGCTTTTCGTCACAAGCCTGTTATCTGGGAACTGTTTCACAACATGCTGGCTCTCACTGCCCCCTGCTGTTGAAAATAGTTAACAGCAGAACCATTTTTCACACCAAATATTTTTTTTTTTATCATGTCAGTGACCAAAGCTGATTCAAATGTCATTACTGACATCAGGAGATTAGAAATCATCATTGCCAGTATATTTTGGCTTAATGCTGTAATTTCTTAAATTGCATTGTGACTTTATTGAACATGGTGATCTCAAACAGTAGCATAAAACAAACCTTGTATATACAGAAAATTTGATTACAATTTCTGTCTTTCTGAGTATAGTAATGCTTCCAGTCTTTCTAGTGTAATATTTAGTTTGGGGGTTTGTGGCAGTGTTTTATAAGTTATTATCACCCCTCACCCGCAGACGCAACAGTGATTCAGACCACAGTGATGGAGAGGAGGACTTTTACTACTCAGAGATTGAGGTCAATGTGGACAGCCTATCGGAGGGCTTGTCCAGCCTCACGCCCACTTCCCCCACCACGGCCGGTCCTCCTCCTGTCTTCCCTCTGGCGCTCACCGACGTCCCACGCTCCGAACACATCAGCATGAACGGGTCGCAGAGCCACTTCCCCACACTGCTCAGCCAATCAGCTCCCTCCACGCTCTGCCACATCCGCACTGACCACGCCTACCAGGTACTGCATGTATTCCAAAATACAGACATATAGAGCACATAGTGTTGTCACAGCACCAAAACTTTGACTTCAGCACTGTAAACTCTTTCCACACTTGCACATGTTTGTAACAACCTTTGCAAAGCACCTTTAATTGCAGTGTCAAGCTGTTGTGGTTGACTTACTTTTATTATCACAGAGGGAGAATTTGTTTTGTGCCCACCGGCTGTCAAATTGACAATAATAAAACCATCTGCACTACAGTGAAAACATTCAACACAAACAAATAAAGCATTCGCACAGGAATGCATAACAACCATACAAGTACAAAGAGAGCACAGCAAGTACAGCAGTTTAGAAAGACCAGATAGACTGTTTTTATGCTGCTGCCGTGCTTTCAGCTGTTCGACTCTGGTGAATTTTTCGCTTACGGTTGCAGTCCACTGTCGAGAACCAGACTGCAACTAATCTCTCCTCTTCTTCTATTAACTGTTCCAATCCTTGTGCCATCTGCACTCACAAACTCTTTGGAAATGGACTTTCAGCTGCAAAACATAGTTGGTTAAAGTATTAAAAATTTATGAAATTCAATATTGAGCTCAATCTTCTGCAGCGGTATGAAGTAGTGTTGAAGTTTTGGTTGCCGTGACAACACTAAATGCGCTATTGAGTTCTTGTCAGGTTATGCCACCATCTCTGATTATAAAGTGTCATACTTATACTGTAATATTACCAACTCAATATTCTGTCTGCTATTTTTTATGCCCTACTTAAAGCACAATACAGTTTGCTAAAATAGTGCCTGCATTGTACAGTCAGTATTATATAACCATAATTATGCATGTGTAAACCCTCAAATTTTAGTCTGAAAAGCCAACATGCTTATGGTAGACAGCTATTATCTCGATGCATAATTGCCTACTCTTATATTTTCTTGTCTTTCATACCAGTGAGATCAGTGTAGCTATGAAGACACATTTCTATTTTAGAGCAAGAAAAATGCCTTCCTTCCTCTTACTATTTTCTGTATTCCCTTGCGCGCTCTTTCCCCCCTATTCTTTTGCTGTCTTCCCCTCCTTCTCCCTCCTCTCTTGCTCTCTCGGCTGTGGCGGGGTGCTTGTCCATGTTCCAGGCCACTGCTCCAGTGAGTATCCCAGTGGGTCCAGAGCTGGCTGGGCTAGGGAGTGGTAATGGGACCGGGCCTGGAACTGGGACTGGGACTGGGACTGGCACCAGTGTATCTTGGCAGTCCCCTCCTGTCATTTTCAAAGGCTTACCGGTGAGTGAGGCTTTGTCTCACACATCTCTTTATTTTATGCTTTTATCTTCACCTCCTTCCCTCCCCCGCTGCTTAGTCTTTCTCCCTTCTTAGCTATTTCACTCTTTTCCACCCTCTAGTTTCTCACTCTCCCTACTTATCATGACACTTTTATTTCTTTTCTGTTAGTACCTCAATCCTCTCTGTAACTGTATGAGCCTCACAGAGTAGTGTCTGATTGATCAGCATATGGCTCATCTGAAAATTGATCAGTTCTCTTCCTGTCCAGCCCCAGTACGCTTTTGACCGAAATACGAGCCAATCAGATAGTATATATTTGATTCTCTGATTCACTTCTTTATTGAGCAGTGTTGTGCAATTTTTGCAAATTGTGCAATTCCTTTTGACTTGTCTTTCCACTCCTGCAGGGACCTGTGGCTCATGTCCGCACAGTTAGTATCGGGGAAAAACGGCAGCCAGCGCCCAGTACACACACCACTGTTAACAAGAACCATGCTTTAATAACACCAGCACCTAAACCAACCCAAGGAACCAGGTACACAGCTGCACTATGTGCATGTATGGGTGTGGGTGTGTATGTGTGTTATGAGTGTTTTATGGAGACTGGAGTAGCTATGTGATACACGTCTGTACTGAATTAAACATACGGGACTGGGTGAAATTAACAAATGTGTATTTTAAAAGGGGAAATCCAACAATCAAAATACTAATATCTGATTTCTTTCTTAATGTTTCTTTATTTTGCATCTTCACCCACCATCTCATGACTGCGTTACAACTAAATGCCTTCTTTTTATGAATGTGGTTGTAGTTTATCCTGCCTTCATGTAGAGGGAATATTTATTGGATTGACTTGACAGCTCATAGCAACAGCTTGGAAGTGTTTGTGCATTCAAACTTGAACTCGACAACCACCATGTTTGTAGTTTTCTGTAGGGTCTGCTTGCTCAGGGTAATAAACACTGTCACCACCACTCTTGTTATGTTTCGATGTGTTCGAACATAAGGAAGAACTTGCCATATATGTGTATATAGACTTTACATGCCAGTCTTTGTTTTGTTTTGTTTTTTTATTTTGGTGGTGTGGGTGGAATAGATGTTTTCATATTTCTTGCAGTGTGTCATAGTTTCCCGTGACTAGCAGAATGTAAAACAGGGGCATAGAGATGTTAAATTATGCTCCAGAGAAATATAAAGCAGTCCTGCCTCGTGTCGCACTAAGAAGAGTCTGAACTTTCAGTTCTTTTATTCCGGTGCTGTGCCCCATACAATTATTCTCTAAACAGTAACATCATTACAAATATACCCTGTGTTTCTCTTCACTGACTTGTACGGTATTGATAAAATAAAAACTGAATGCACTGATATGAATTGGATGACCTAATTAAAGATAGTTTCCCTCTTTTTCATCTCTTAGCTATGAATCGGTATTTCATATTGAATTGGTCAAAGAAGGAGAGATTCACATCACTAGTGTGTGTGTGTATGTGTGTGTGTGTGTGTGCATGCACGTGCCCCTGCTTGTGTATATACGTATCTACGCGGTTGTGAATGTATTGTACGTGCAAGTACATTCTTTTACCCATGTGGGTGTCTGGATGTTTGTGTGCATGTCCTCACCCTGTCATCTCTGCTGTTACCAAGGAAACCCCGTGGGGAGGCGAAGAAGTGCCGAAAGGTGTACGGCATGGAGAAGAGAGACATGTGGTGCACAGCCTGTCGCTGGAAAAAAGCCTGTCAGAGATTCACCGACTAATTCTCCTCGCCTGCATCAGGGAGATGAGCTCCTCCTCATTCACAGCTACAGCGACGAGGGGACGAGGGGAGATTTCTTCACGACGAGGCTCTCAGCACTGCTTCCTCCAGCCCAGCAGGGGGTCCGCCTTCTCACTTTTTCATTTCCAAACACAAAGAGAAAATAAAACCGATGGGTAAAAACAAACACACAATTAAAAATTCAACAAAATGACTTTACGCAGGTTTGGAGAAAATTTTTTTCTAAGACTGACAAATTTTTACTCTCTTGAAGAATAAGAAAAAAAAAACATTTAAATCTGATTCAGAACCATCTGATTTGATTTTTTTTTTTTTTTTTTTTTTTTCACTTTCCATTTTTCATGGCCGTATTCAAGACAACATATAAAGACTTCAGATAAGCTTTTTGGTATACTCATGTGTTGTTCATTGTCGGAGCATCATGTAAGTTACTGTTTTTGGGGGTGGATCATGATTCTCTTTGCAGGTGCAAGGTTAACATCAGATTTGCTTCATAACACCTCTGTACAATATCCGTTTTTCATTGTCATTGTTTAATGCACAGCAAACCTACCAAAGGCAATTAGAATAACAGTCTTGCTGTAGCCTGTTCAGTTGCAACCAATATTTCTTCATAATTATGAGTTCTAGCCCCATCGTAAGCAGTTAGAGCTAGGAATCTCACATCAGTGTCATCTACAACCTTACTGGATATCAACTATTTTTCTGAACACATCCTGTTGATTGTCTACTTCCTATTCAAGAAGCAAGTCAAATACAGCTCGCTATACTTCCTGTAATTTTGCATAGACGCACAAAACCCTCACACCAAGTGGTACAAAAAGTTTCCCTTTGACTTTCCAAATTATTTTCGAGAGATGTACACAATATATGAAATATATTTCCTCTCTCTTCTTTCCTATACCTTTACCCTAGAGATATGCACCTTGAAGAAATAAGTCGTCTTTCAGAGTATTACTGTAACCACAGCATATGCCCAAGAGAGTGGATTTCTAACAGAGTTTATTTTCAACAATTAGTTGCTGAGGCAACTATCAGTTGCACTGTGCAATCAGCAGAATTAACAATTAATATTGTCTTTCTTGCTTTGACTTTATCATTGGTATTTACACAAGTGAAGCCAGAAAGGCTCAGCTTTGTTTTCGAAAGTTTGTTTTCTTAATGCGATTGTTTACCACAATGAATGATACCATGGATGATACCTGCCCTTCGAAACTTTAACTTGCAGTCTGACTGATGTTTCTTATGTATGTGGGTAAATAACATAGAAGTAGTAACCCAACAATCACTACCTGATAATAAATCAGGCACCCTTCATTTGTATCGTTCAGTGTAGAGCTTACAAAATCTGTTGTCTTTGGAATGACTACCATTAACTAGCAAAGCATTATTTGTAAATACCAGCCTTAGCCACATATGAGATGAGATTTTTTTTGTCCCATTTTTATTTGTTGTTTTTAAATTTATAAGTTTCAAGTGACATTTCACTCCAGTATAACATTTGAAAACAAAAAGTGGAAATCACAGCAAGTCAGTTGAATCATTGCAGGGCGGCCACCATTCATGGCAGCCATCGTCAGTGTTTGGCTGTTCATTGTTCGTGTGGGACTATGTGGGCTGCAAATTGAAAATGTTTAACCCAAGTGGAATGCTACTTTAACATTCAGGTCTGTAACAGTAATAAATAGCAGGCCACCATTTCCCAGCATTAGATGGAATATGCATTGGACATTTTAGATAGTTAGAAAATGTAATGTTTTGAATGACCTGTTTCACACATCAACAGTGAAACAAAAACAGGAGTTTGTAATAATATTGGTTCCTCTGGGAACCAAAAACCAAACAAACAAACAAAAAAAAAGCACTCTAAACTACGAAGCCCATTTTGTTACTTTTTTATGTATTTCTATTGGCTTTCCCTAATAGGAGAAAGAGAAAAAAAAGAAAGAAAAAGCCCACGGTGATCTTGAAAGCTTTTACATTTTTGAAGAGGCCTGGAATCCTCTCTTTCGATTTTCAAAAAAAAAAAAATGCTCCCCTTCAACACACATTAGTGCTCCACAAAAGGCCATTGCAGTGAAATAACACAATTAGAAGAAAAGGAAGTAGAATTAAGATAAAAAAAAAATGCCCCTGTGGATCATGTTGCCTAAATTTGTAGGCAACTTAACAAAAAAAAAGTAAACTGTTAATCAGTGGTGATCCAGTGTGAATTTTCAGATCGCTGCTAGCCTCCAATTGTCGGCGTGCAGATTGAAGAGATATTTGGAGTTTATCAAAATGACAGCAAAACAACTTATTGACTGTTTCCCCTCAATGAGAGGACAGAGACACATTAACAGTCCTCGCGTGGGCACAGTTTATGAATAAAAAAATCCACGTATTATGCTAATGAACACATGATGTCAGCATCCAGATGACTAGAATTTTAGACACCCCTCCCCACCCCAAAACAAAACGCAATTAATGCTGCGTAGTCTTCTTTGACTTGGCTGTAAGAACTGACTCTTCCTGCAGTTAGCCCATTTCCCATTATGAGAGAATTTGCAAGGCTACCACAGAACTGGCATTCATCATACAATCTTTTTTTTCTTTTTTCTTTTCTTTTTTTTTTGGTGGTTCGACTGATTGAGATAAAAATTTCTAACCCTCAAGGTGATAAGGTGTACTTTTCTATTCAGGTTGCAGAGGCTGAGTCGTGACAGTAGATGTATATTTTTTGAAGAGATTCATCTTTGTGCTGTTTGATTGTTACCAGCTTTTTGAATGTAGTTTCTGCTGCGTGTCCTCTCCTCTCTCAGCGCTCCCTACACTGACCTGACCTGACCTGATCACCATGGCAACGCATGACCGTATGACTCACACAAAAACACACACACACACACACTCGCACACGCACACAGTGCCTGTTCTCTCCCGTATGAGCAGATCTTTCTGAGCAGACTGCTAGACTGAGATACAGTGTGACGTTAGACCTCTCTGACGCCAAAGGGACGCCCGTGCTGCCTGCCATTGGCTGGTCCCACGTTATCGGTGACCTGCCATCCCGTCTTGATGAATTGACGAGAGCAGATGCCCGACTGTTAATTGGTCCCTTGCTTCGATGCATTTGGTGAAAACAAACAAACGTTATTAAGCGGGCGTGCTCACCACAACAGTGAACAACATCAACACTGTGTTCCAAGATCATAAAGCACCATATGGTTCGGGTCACACTTTCCTGATTGATTGCCTTTCCATGTAAGGCTTTCGTTCCAGTGGCATCTCAAATAAGCTAGGTCTCCTTCTCTCTCTCAGCCTCGTGAGAGCAGTTGGCGGGCCTCTTCCGGTCAGAAACTTCACAAAGTGCCAATGAAAAGAACATAAAAAAGGAAAAATATACTGACCTAATAAAATTGCACTAACTTGCACTGCGCAAAGACATGTTTTTATACATGGACATTTTATACACACAAATTTTGAAGTGAATGGATTTTTTTTTTTTTCAGGGGTTGGGAGGGGTCGTCACTGCCTGATGGAATAAATGGGGTGTCAGGGATGGGGGTTGTGTACCTCTGGGGTCCCCCATTAGTCAGTAATGTGGACAGGTATGTCTTGCTCTCTGTGTCAGGTATACTTTACATAACACAGTGGTTCTGGCAGTTTGGTGTTTAAGTAGTGTGGTACTGGAAGGTACAGTGTGGTACTTAGGTAGTCAGTCACTTTGCCTTTCTGGGGAAGGGTGCTAAGGGCCCGAAGGCAGCATCTGCGTTGTCTCAGTGGTGGGGAAAACACTGGTCTCAGTCAGCGGCTTCACATTATCCTGTTGATTACAAATGCTTCATGGTGTTTCATAATACTCGCACTCTGCTTTTTTCCCCATAAACTTCACCTTTGTGCTTCCTTTACCTGAGAAAGCTTTCAGCTTATTACATTTTTACTGAGCTGAGGTTGTAACTTTATAGAAACAGTTGGTTTATTTAGTGCTGGATACCACTTTGACTCTCCTCTGTCATTTTCTGGTTGGGTCTTTCATTGATTGTCAAATGCAGCCCAGAAGTTTACTCTCCATCCCCAATGAAAGCACTTTTCTATTCCACCAGCAGGTGCAGACACCAGGGCTTTTATTGGCAGTGGATTGGCCAGTTACACATTAAGCCAAACTGTGTCCTGTGCCTGCCACTATTCCACCTTTTATCAAGTTGCACTAAACTGGCCGGTGAGGGTCTATGCCGGGGCCTCAGAGGCAGGAACCTGGTTGTAAGGTTTCAGCTTGGATCCTCATGGCCAGAAAGAGCTCTGGGTGCAAAGTTGCTCTTGGACACCACTCTTAGTAGAAATCAAAAATCACCAGTCAGACCATTTGGTGAACATCGTGAAATAGACCTCAGATCAGAAATTGCAGCTTGAGCCCAGAGCATGGGAAGATGGAGACTGGACTTAACTTTTATTGGGTTTGCAGGGAAACTGGAGATTTTACAGTTGATGGAAAGGGGACACGAGACAAGCAGTGACGATTATAGATGGATTTGCAGTTTCAGGGCTTTCCTGTACATATGCAACATAGAGAACCGTGAGGCTTTTTCATATATTGTTGTTGTTTTCTTTGTTGTTGTATCTCTGTTATATGAAAAGGAAACTTTTTTTTTTTTTTTTACCGTAGAGTTGCTCAGAATATTTTTCTTTCATTTTTTTTTAAATTGAGAAGCTATAGTGAACATAACATGTAAAGACTCAATGTATATTGTAGCTTAGAGGCAAAGGGGAGAAAAACAAAACATGTTGAATGTAAAACCTACAAAAAGAAAAGTCTGTCTTTTTTTTCGTTGTTATACCGCTGGCTAGTTTGTACTGCCTATAGTGAACCTATAAGCGCATTCAGAGTTCGGTATCCAAAACTTTTAACATACACACGCAGACAGCTTTTGCCACACCTCTAAATCATATCAGATAACACGACCATGCAGTATTGCTTTACTATCTTACTTTGTGCAATGAGATGCTTTAAATGGAACAAGAACTAACTTGAGCTTTTGGTGACATCTGGGCTACCCGCTCACACTGTTGCTGTTCGTCTGTCACTCTCCCTGCCAAATAGTAATTTTTTTTCTTTTTTTTTTTTTCCGAATATGTGTGGCTGTTGTTGTCGTCGTGGATGTTGTTTGTGGTTGTGATGTTAAGTTGTTGTTAGGCAGGATCACCTTCGACCTTTTCGGCCTCGGTGACATTTTCAACCTTGTGGGAATCTTTTATCCTGCCCTGCACATTCCAGCAGACAGCATGCTTTGGTGTCTTCCAGTTGTTTCATAGATGTAGACGTATCCTTTCCCATTTCCTTTTCACTACAGTGATTCTTCCGTGATCACCTTGTCCTTTTCCATTTCCTTTTTTTTTTTTTTTTTGTGCTGTCCAGCTTTACTGTGGTCCCACCCAAGCCTTTACCCAGTATATTAAGCTAACTAAACCCTTGAAATGTGCATCATAAAACGCCTTTGTTTTTCCAAATATGTCAAAATTTATGTTGTTGCTTTTTTTTTTTCATTTTTTTTTTTTTTTGTTATTCGTTTGTTTTCTTGGGAATGTCAGTTTTCGTCATACGTAACCCAGCAGCAGCAAAGCCAATGGATCTCCTTCCAAATCAAGTGTAATGCATTGCAATGGCAGCTCCACTCAGTACTCTGCTTCTTCTACTGTGCTCTTATTTTTTTGTCGTCTTCAGCTTTTACCCCTCTGTCTGTCAGTTCTCTTTTTTTTGATGACCTTTTTTTTTTTTTTTCTCCTGTTGTGTCTTTACTGAGCCTTACAATGGCTGGTGTGAAAACTGACCTTTTTGTTGCTTTATTTTTTTTTGTTGTTTTTGTTTTTGTTTTTTGTTTTCTCATTGATTGATTGATTGATTGATTGATGTCTGGTTCAGTTTGAGGTTGTTTTGCATGTCTGGCATCGCTCATGTTTTTTGTTTTTTCCTTTATTTCTTTTTTGTTAGGAGATACAACACTGAAGGGTTTTATGTGTTAGATTTCCCCTTACAGTAACTGATGAGCCAGGGCTGATGTCGTTTGTTTGCCTCCGAACGTCAAAGCTGCCCAGTGCGCCGTTCGAAAGGGTACGCGCATCAGCCTCGGTTTCATCACTGGAGGGCAAGATTTCTCCTGTGTGTGGGCTCGGGCTCCGGCCATCATCAGCAGTCCCACGCACGGCGAGAAAGCACTTTCTGAGGGGTGGTGCACTCAAGGATTATTTGTGTGAATGTCAAGCCTATGACTAGTGCTTGAGAAGATGGATGACCATGTGTGATGCTGATAATGTGATCCATGTGATGTAATGTGACAGAAAGAAAATAAACCTGAACGGAAGAAGTCAGCCATTGGAGTCTCTCTTCACGTTTAATGAGTAGCTGTGGAAATTTGTTGTCAGACCTCAGGTTTTTGAGGATTAGCCTTCTAAGGAAAAAAATGTGGTTTAAAAAAAAAAAAAAGTGGGAAAAAAAACATATTTTGAATGTGTCTGCATGCTTCATATATTGAAGAAGCTTTGATATAAAAAATATTTATGCATTTAATAGTTGCAAGTAATTAAATCTACCTTCACTTGAGGAGAGTTTAGATAAATCAGGTTCAAGTGAAGCCAAAGACTTAATGCATGAGTTCATGTTTGTCTGCTGTCCTTGACTGTTGTGTGTATTCTGCCCCCCTGTGGACATTTTATGGTTATGACAACTGCCATGCCATAAATCCTCACACAGGAAATGAGGAGCCAAATGGGAATAAAAATAGACGACACGCATTGGTTACTTCTTTACAGCAGCAATTTCAAAATTTATTGAGACTGATTGGTTTTTGCAAATAATAGTCAAGCTAATTCTTCCACTAAACATGAAGTTAGAAAGAGGCTTGGACGGCTTGTGGGCCAGCCCCAACATCAAAACAAGAGGCTCATGGTTGACTGTAAAAATGCTTTGTGATCAGTACTACCAACTGAAAATATCTGCACAAGAGCACTTAATCTGCCCAGAACAAAACAGGTGTAAAAACGGGACAGGTTTTTTTGATTATTTAACACATTTTGTTACAAACACAGGTTTATGATAATTATCAATATAAAGTCAGTATCATATTGAACAATATTATTCCCAACGAAAAATAAACAAACCTCAAGCTTCAAGTGCGACCCTTTACAAATGAAAGACACCCTCCGAAACTTGAGATAGAAAATAAATAATATATAATAGTAATATAAATTCATATATATGAAGGTATACACACATCACTCTTAGTAGAAGAACAGAATCTAAAATAAAAAGAGCCAATTTTGAACTATAGTATAATATAGATATACCCATATCTATGGCTTCATGATTTGCACATGTGAATCAAGCTATACAGGCTAAAATCAGGATTGCAATTTTAACACGTCTAAGAATACCCATATTCATCTGCAATAGAGCAAACAGTTCCAGTTTTGCATTGTGTGGAATGAGACAGTTGTGTGCAGATGCCGAAGACGCCGCTTTGGTATGACAAAATGAACACAGGCATGCAGTTAAGACCACAGAATCAGGGCACAAAAGGTCATCAACACACGGTGGGAAAGAGAACCAAGACAGTCATCTGATTTGTCTCTCCGAAGAACATTTGGAGTCTTTCCTCAAACATTTTGCACCTATAAATCTGATCAGTCACATTTGAATAATCTCTATCCGTCGATACAAACACACACACGCGCGCGCACACGCACTCCTGCAAGCACACAGGTGAAATGTCATTGAGGCACATATTGAGGGGTTGATGGCGGACGTTTCCTGAAGTACAACCCGGCATGAGGAAGAAGACATACAGTACAGGCCGTGAAGAGCACAGGGCTGGGGACTCATACATACATCCAGACGTCTCTCGGTGGCCACGACAGCACCACAGGACAGAGATTTGTCACTGATCATGGACTCCTTCCGATCCCACCTTTAACATTCATAAGATCCTACCCATTGTCTTTCGTCTCCTTTTTTTTTTCTTCTCACTTATAAAATAAGAAATTCGAGATATCTGATAAATGGGTCAACCAAAAACACAATAAATAATACAAATTAAATAAAGATAGTTGCCAGACACAAAGAAAGCATCACAAATCACATTGTATTGAGAGTTACTCAATGGGGGGGGTTGATGGGAAGTGCAGTCCATGGCGCCTATAGCAAAGGCCTTATGTTTGCGACCAGCACTGGCAACAAAATGTTTCCCAGAGTTACTACTGCAGCACGCAACTTCCCTTTATCTAAATGTACAGGAATAGCAGGTAAAAACGCCGGCATATAGAAATGCAGCACATAGATTCGACACCGATGGGAACGGTGCATCATCGACGACGCTGCATTTCTATTTGCGCAGGTCTTACGCGAGTTGTTTGTACAGTAGAACCTTTTGCGGGGGCTCTCCGAAAAGAGCGGGGTTTTTAACGATGCAATCTCCATAAACTAGCTGGTCCTTTCACACAGCCCTTCATATACACAATAATACCATAACGTGCACTTTTCAAACTGTGACAAATAATGACAGGTTCAAAATAAAAACAACCCAACAACAAAAAACTATTAACCACAATAATAAATCCAAAAGCACCTGCACACACACACACGCACACACTGTGAAACAAAAGCACTTTATGTATACAACGTACTAGATTGTTTTTGGTTTTGATATTAATCAATTAGTGTACATTAGTGATGCAAAAGCGTGTGCGGAATATATGTTTCAATCAATATCTAACAGAGAAGATTGACAGTGAATTTGTTTTTCCCTTGGTAAAAAAGCAAATACGACAGAAAAAGCGTAAAACTGGCACAATAAAAGGTTGATAAAAGCCCCATGGCTTGCTGTCCACAACAAGGCAAAGTATAAAAGCTCTTTCTTCTTATACAAGATATAAAATATCAAAAAAGAACACACAATAAAGCTTAGCATCCAGCACTTAATAATAATTAATAATAGTAACATCAACAACAGTAATCATAGTTCTGATAATCATAATAATAAGACATGTCATCTGCCTCACTTGAATTGTCAAATATCTTGCCAAAAACATGGAAATAATCTTAAGAAATCAATATAGACTTTAACACTCATTTGACACCGGGCACTCATCCATTCTTGCATACAAACAGCCATCCTGGTCCACCCGACACAGACAGAGGAGGGAATGACTTCTCAAAATCAGGAATCCACAATGCGGCTTTTCAATAAATAGCGGTTAAACAAAACAAATTAATAATTACACTCTACTAATATCAAACTCTGGATCTAGTTTCAAGCACAATTTTAATCCTCTTCTTTTAATCTTACAAAATCGGATAAAATGTCACCAAAAAGAAAGAGAAACCGTGGTCCGATAAGATGGAAAGGTTCTGCATATTCCATATTCCGAAAGTGTGTTCACCGTACGACTGACCAAAACAAAGCAAAATTGTTTAAAAAAAAAAAAAAAAGAAAAGAAAAAAAGAAAAAGAAAGGCAGCCCCTCCTTAGGTTTGGGAGACTTGGCTCTCGGATCCTGTCATCACAAGCTCCAGTGTGAAAGAAACACACAGACACCCACAGAGAGAGAGAGAGAGAGAGAGAGAGAGAGAGAGAGAGAGAGAGAGAGAGAGAGAGAGAGAGAGAGAGAGAGAGAGAGAGAGAGAGAGAAAGAGATAAAAGTGTGGGTTATGTGTGGATCCATTGTGTGCTTGTGTTGATAACAGGGAAGGTTAGAGAAGTTACATTTGATGATTAAAGATTGCGGAGGCTCCTGCATAGGACTCAAAACTGTTACATAGAAATCTCTCTTTTGCTCTCTCTCCCTTTTTCTCTCACGCACACACACACACTTACATACATATACACACGCACTCACACACTCGCACCATTCCTCTTTCAAATTCTAGTTTTTCCAAAAATCGTATGTAGATCTGTCAAATCTCCAGTATTTCTTGGAACGGGTTGATAGGAATCATATGGTAAACTTAGGTGAAAGATTAAGGACCCCACTGAAAGGCATAGGCTATATAAACAGCAAACTGCACAAAGATTCAGTGATTTCTATATCGTGATAACAGTCAAGAGGACATAAAGTATATCCTTAAAGGTAGGTGCGGTCACCGAGTTGTTTAGGTAAGTAAAGATCAGATCAAAAATGTAAACCACGGGTTCGGGGCTTTGACAAGAGTCAGTTGTCGTTAAAGTGCAAGTCTGTGGCAGTTGGATTCTGCATCAACAATGTGCCATCGGGCTGCCCAGTCCTCTTGACACATGCAGCTTTGCAATAGATAAAGACTGTCCCTTGACTCATTATAGAGATTCTGTCCCCAGAAACGTTGGGGCCGGATGGCACCAAGACACCCCTTTCCTGGCCGTTTCCCTACACTGTCAATGATCCTTGGTTTCCATGGCGATTGTGACGGCAAACATACAAAGTTGCAGTCTAGCATTGGCCAGGTCCTTGGCAGCGTCCCCGTTGATTCTCGTTGTGACAGAGTATAAAACTACAGGACTCTGGCCTGAACCCTCAGGGAAAAAAAATAACAACCAAACACAAAAAACACTGCATCAGAAGTAAAGGAGGTAAGCAGAAAAAGCCTTTTGCTTGAGCCATCTCGCAACCACTCTCTTTCTACTATGGCAGTCATGACCAGCACAAGGTTGGTATGAGAATAGCCTAAGTGTGTTTGTCTGTGTGTGTTATGTATGTATGCGTGAGTGTGTGTGTGTGCATATGAGCGTGTCACCCATAATGGTTTTAGATCATTGTCGCGCATCACCCTTCAGCATTTCCATTCAGAGGAAGGCCTGCCCACGGTGGGACAAATGGGTAAAGAGAGCAGAGGATTCTGCCCAAGAGATCGCAAGAGATCCTCAGAGATTGGTCGACGAGCCATTGAGGAGAGCCCAACGTATCCTAGGAGATCCAGGCAAAGTCCTTCTCGCTCCCATTCTGCTGCTCCCCCTCCTGCGCCGAGGAGTCGCTCTCCTCCTTCTCATTGTCCAGCGCTCCGTCCCCCTCGGCGATCATCCCTGAGTCCTTCCATTTCCCTCCCTCCTCCTCCCCCTCACCCATCATCTCCCCGTCCCCCTCCACCATCATCTCCTCTTCCCCTTCTCCGTCGCCGTCGCACTCCGCCTGGTCGTCATGGAAACGATGGTCACCAGGGTACAGCTCTTCCTCTGGAGAGATGTCTCCACCCACCTCCCCGTTGTGGTCCAACAGCGCGGCCATGCCCCGGCCAGAGCAGTCGGCACAGACGCCATGGCGGCGGGAGCCATGTTTGATTCCCACGCTGGCCGCTGACATGAAGACTCTGCTGCATACTTTACAGACATACTTCTTGTCTTTGCTGTGAACCTGTTGGATGGATAAACACCATTCACAAATACTGCATTTTGGTTTGGGGTGTGACAGGGTAAAGGGAGTAGAGAGCAGGAAAAGAGCTCTTTAATGAAGCAAAATAAAATAATTAGATAGAGAAAAGAATATGAGGATTATTTCAAGGGTTTAGTTATTAAGGATTGTATATCATGATATGGCTCTTGTATTCAAAATGACTTGTTATGCAATCAAATTAAAGGACAGATTATAAATGTTTGAAAACTGGAAAATCAAGGCGCAGTCAAAAATATCTGGAAATTGTCCTTTCAAAAAAAATGTTGCAAACCTTGATTTCTAAGAGGTTTTATTTAGCATTTACAATACTACACAGCCTTGTGTATGTTCACACCCTTTCGCTGCAAAGTCAACTAAAGCTGCATTCACTTGAACTCAGACCCAAAAATTTCAATCGTGTAAATTTCCAACCTGCGACAACATTCCTTGAAAATGTATGCTTTTGTCTTTTCTATTACCGAACAGTTTCTTCTTCTTCTGAGCATTCATTTATCCCGAGTTGACACCATGAACCTCATGTGGTCACCGGTCACAAACTGACAAGAGGGAAATTCTGAGTTCCAAATTCAAGTGAATGCAGCATCAGCCGTGAATGGCGTGGAGATACAAGGCTAATGCTACAAAAAATCTTGAACGCACAGATAAATTTTATTGAGTGCACAATTTCAAGACATATTTGACTGTACTGTGTCAAAGGGGCAGCAGCAGAGTGGTAAGTTTCTCGTTACTAAAGCTCACAATGAGGTTGTGTTATGTATAATTATAAATGTCAGGTATCGACATTTTAGTATGGCCTGGCGGTATATATCTATATACCCTTTAGAGTGGCGTCACCTTCATGAGCAAAGTGAGCGACGTCTCAGAGGAGCAAGAGGATCATAGAGACACACTGCTGCCTGTAGTATTCCTATAATAGTCCTTTAATATTTCTATGATAATTCATTAGCGTCTGTGCTGCTGAAAATACACACCAGTCCAAGTCACCTCTATAAAAAAAATATTTTAGGGGAGACGTGACTACAGATATAGTTCTTATTATACATGTTTGGAGCAGAGCAGGTAATGGGACTGATTAAATTAATCATAATAGCTAATTATAATATTTGTTATTATTGAGAGAAACATGAAAAAAACCTGTCATAAAATTTAACATTTACATACACCTAATTTAAATTAAAATTTAGAGGTGTATTCACTCACTTTAATACACAGTCAACAGACAATAAAAGACAATTGTAGTAGGGAGAGAAGGACGATAATTGGAAAGTCCAAATTTCTTGAATTCTAAAATTAGAAATGCCACAGTTATGGTTAAGGCGTCCTGCAGTAATGTGAATATGGGAGGTGAATATGGGTGTGTGTGTGTGTGTGTTGGTGGTGTGGGGGCCAATAAGGGGCCATCCCCCTTGCTGGAAAATAACAGATCACCCACTGCCTATATTAGAAGGTGCTGACATTTGACAGTTTCCTTTTACAGAGGCCAGCATGGGGATGTGTGTGTGTGTGTGTGTGTGTGTGTGTGTGTGTGTGTCTGTTGGCTGCATACAGTTGGTTTGAGGTATCAAAGTGTAAAAGGAGTGCGGAGGAGCAGAACAAGGGTTGAGCGGGACAACAGGGGGATGTGAGTGGTGCCAGCTGTCTTCTGTGTGGTTTACTGCACCCTACTGGTCATCAACTACCTCTACACTCACCAGCGTGTGTCTTTTCATGTGCTCCCTCCTGGTGAACTTCTTGCCACAGATTTCACAGGGGTAGGGCCTCTCACCGGTGTGTGAGCGCATGTGCCTCTTCAAGATGCACTGGTGCATGGCAGAGAAACTGCAGTAGGGGCACTTGAACTTTTTACGGATCACCGTGAAGTCATTCACTGTAGGCAGAGAGGGAGGCATGGAAGGGGAGGGGGAAAAAAAAGATGGATTAGTGTTCAACAAATGTCTTTTAAATAAACCCAGACAATACTTTCCACTTATTACATTTAATTTACAACATGGTCTAGATATGTACTATCAATTCCCGTGGCCACCCCAACACCAGTCAAAGCTACAGTTGCCCTGGCAACAGCTCTTCCTCCATACTAAAGCAATAAAGGAAAAGGGATACTATAAACACCAACACAACAGTCAGTGTGCTTCGGTTGCTCTAGAAAGTCTTTTCTGTGGACAGCAAAACACAGGCACAGACAGAGGACTGAAGGTTAGGAGACATAATCGCACACACACACACACACACACGCACACACACACACACAAAAACACAGAGGCTTTGACAAAAAAAACAGCACACAAAAAAACAAACAAAAACAAACTAATGCTAATACCATGTCCCAATCTAATGCTGAGGGTTTGCTAAGCCAATTATCTCAAGGTCTAGACTTAAATGGCAGTTAAGCTAGGTGAAGGGCATTCAAATAAACAGACTGTGTGTGTGCGCATGCGTGTGTGTGTGTGCATGCGAGCATGTGTTTCACCAATGATGAAAAACTTTACCAAAAGCATAGGCCCATGAAAAGATCAGGACTGGCTTTATAATTTCACAAGCACAACACACACTGTACACATCTACAGTACAAGGAAGGAGGGGTCAAACACACAGCTGAGGGCTATACGCTTGAAGTGATATGATATAATTACCTCAGTCTGCAAACAGACTTCTGCTCTGATTATAGACTAGACAGTGTATCAACAAAAGACATGCAAGTACACATGAACAAGATAACAGGTTAATTTCAGCGTCTTTTTTTTTTTTTTAATTGCTTAGCTAAAATGAAAAGATAGAGGGGAGAATATTGCAGTGATTGTGTGAATAAACGTATGACACAGACACTTGGATAAAAGAGAACAACTGCAGAAACATATTCACATTTTCCATCACAATTTAATTATCACAATTTAATTATAGAATAAAAACTACAAGCAGGAGCTCATCATGTTTAGAAAAGTACACATCTATGTACATGGGATTTTCAGAGGCAGGGCTCAGAAACTAGAATAAATTTCCCTCACTATTTACAATAATAAACAGACGAACAAAAAATTAAATCACATAACAACCTTTTTTTGCCACAATGATGGCATGACCCTACTGAGTTCCATGTTAGTTCTTTGTTTCATGCCTGCTTGTCTGCATTTACCACAGGCAAGGACAGATTGTACTACCTGAGTAAAGAGATCCTATACTAGAATAAGGGTTGATCATGTGGGAGTTCCCCTTTTTTCACAGGTCAGTATGGGGATGGATTCCCTAAAATGGACACCAGCTCTGATTTTACACATGCAAATGACACTTATTTTACTGCACCTGCTACAATGGCCAAGAGATACCTCAGAGGATCTTGATGGGTCTGTTCCCTTTGGGTAATGTTCACAGTATGGGCATACACGATAAGACACAGAGCAGAAAGCTTAGATACCTAGTTGGAGGTAGTACAAACCTCTGTATCACAAAAATCCCTTCCACTAATTGGCCTGTGTCAGGAAAATGTCTGTGTTTATCCTTAAGGCCTGCTGTAAACTCAGAAGGGAAAATGTTTGGCAGAAATTGCTATGAAATGACGTTATTAATCATTCCGAGTGAAATGAATGTTCATGCTTAATACACCGTCCTCCAGCCCTTTAGCTCCTCAATACCCACCATCCAACTCACCCTCTATTCACGTCCCTCATTATTACCCTCCTGCATTTTTTCACTTGTCTCCCCCGATCCTCCCTCTTCTACTACACCGCTATCTGTCTGCACCAGTGACATCACTAAGGTCATCTACTTTAACGGACATCTGCCCTCGGTCCACCCACTTCCTCTTTAGTAGAAGGGGTCAGGATACAAGAAGGGCCGGGGCCATGAAGAACCAATTATTGTCCAGCTTCAGCCACGCTTAGCAACAAGAGAGCACGCAGATCTGGGGCAGAGAGATGGACACAGGGAGAGAGAAAGGGCCACCACCCAACCCCCATCCATGCTGCTGCTTGTCTGTTGTTTTAACTGGCTTTGTCTTGTTCAGCACATCCCCTCCATCTGTACTGATCTGATAGCACTGGCTAAAGGTAATCATGTCACACTGATGACTGAAGACAAGCTCCTACTTGTCCTGATTGGTGGAAGACTGGATGATACTTTAAGAGTTAAAGATCTGCAGAATTGCCTTTCTCTTTTGCTTTTAGGCATAAGGTTGAAAGAAAAGTAGCTTATAAAATCATTTAGAATCTATTTAACTTCTTCAAACCCCCATTCAAACTCTTATTTTTTTGGTATAAGGTGCACTGCTACAGGCAATGTACATAATCTGATTTGGGTATTTCCTATATGCTCCGACAGAGCGGCAGTGCAATACTGCTGAGTTCCTGCAGGTGGTGCAGTTGTGTGGGCTGTGAACCACAGTAAAGACAAGCACATTTTAACTGTGTCTGAGAGTCTTTGTGCCCATAATGCAGGGTTGGACACAAAGATAAAGATCTCTCTGCCTAAAAAGGAGAAGAGAGTTTAGGCAGACTACTGACTGGCGACAGAGAGCCAGACAAGTGGTTGAGGTTATGGAGGTTGAAAGACGTCCCCCTTCCCACACAGCACCATCACGCTAAAGAGTTCACCTGTTCATGAGTCTAATCAGCATTTACTAAAAATATTCACACAAATCAGACATATACATATATCAGATTCAGTCAAGATTTTGATCAAACAGGTCAGTTTGCATAGCAATTTTGCATTGTTGACATGAAAGTTTTCCGCAAAAAGAAATGCATACAAAAGATATGCAAATTCATCTTTCATCTTCAAAATACTAATATTCACAATATGTTTGCAATCTGTAAAAAATAAGAGTTCCTAGCTATTTATAATCATGTCAATGGGTATTTTCTTATAGAGGGAATTCTTCCCCTCTCAGTGCAATGAGACCACAGATCATTATTGGCATGATATAAGCATAAAATGCATTAATGTGTGCAAATGTGATGGATATGCATGTACAATGTGTGCGTAGGTCTACGGTTTTTATATCCATCTCAATTTTCCACATTGATACTATGATTATGATTTTCTACTTTCATCTCTGGTCGAAGCCCCCACAGTGGATCAGTAACCCCACCCTGAGACATTTCCATCCCAAAGCTCCCTCCCAGCCCCACCACTGTTCCTGGCACGGCTCCTGGCATGGACCCCACCTGGCAGCACACCTTGACATGCGTTGCCAGGTTTTTCTGGGTGCTAAAAGCCTTGGCACAGACAGGGCAGGTGTGCCCTCTCTCTTTGGAGTGCACAGAGGAGAGGTGCCTGTGCAGGTCCGTGCGGTCTCTGAAGTGCTTCAGACAGTACACACACTGCATCAGCTTCTTCTTGAAGTGAATGGTCTTCTCGTGGCGGTCTGCATTGGACTTGAGGGTGAAACTGGCGGGGCACTGGGAGCAGAGGTAACGCGCTGGCGCAGGCTCTGCCACTGCAGGGCGGTAGAGAGCCCGGTGGTGGAGGAGAGGCTGAGGCTGGGGCTGGTGGTGGGGCTGGGTAGGTTGGTGGAATGCGCCCTGCATGCTAGGCCAGTCTAGCGACAAGGCCATGAGGGACAGGGCGTGGCGGTACTCATGCTCCCTGAGATGCTCCAGGCTGCTGAACAGCCGCTTGCACAGGGAGCAGGCTAACCCCTGTGTAGGCCAGGCACCGGGCTCTGGCAGCACTCTGCCCCCTGATCCAGCCTCTCCACCCAGCACCTCCAGCCCTCTAGCCCCTCCACCAGCCACGGGCAGGGAGGCAGGCCCGGCCAAACCTCCAGCACAGCTCCCCTCAGCCATCTGATCCCTCTCCACAGGAGACTGGTCACCTTCCAAGGCTGAGAGAGCGAAAAGGAGAGTGAGAAATGTGAGTGAGGGTGAAGTGCGAGAGAGAGATGAGGTAAAAGAAGAACTAGCTCTTTCTAAAGTTACATAGACATGACCTTATTTGAACTTTCCGGGCCTCATCCATACCTGTGCTGTATTGTTTCACGTCCTCTTTATCTTTTATGTCCTCCTGAAAGCACAAGACATCCAGTTACAGCACATACCAATTTCTATAGCCCTGTATGGTATATTCTCTGGGCATGCAGGAGACAGGTAGGTGAGGCAAGCTGTGGAGACCAATCTTTTTCTCACATACAATATCCACGAGACAGAGTAGGGAAAAAAAAAAGAAGTCATAACAGAAAAAGTACAGAGAAAAAGCAAACAGAAGAGAAAAACAAGAAGTTATAATGATTGAAAGTTGCATATAAAAAATGAGCACAGTCAAAGTCAGAAAGTCATGTGCACAGCTGACATTTCCTGCATGCTAGTGCTGTCCTAGGGGAGACAGTATGAGCACCTATACACTCTACAACAGGTAGTGATGGCAAGGAGAAAGATGGAGTATTGAGTGTCTGCTGGCGAGAGAGTTGCACTTTTTCTTTTTCGGTTCAACCCCACCCACCCCATATTCCCTTGGGTGGGTGTATGTGTGTTAGCAAGGTGTACCGAAACCCCCCCCCCAACCCCCACCCCGCTCTCCTCTCCTCCACATCCAATCTACAGCTTACCCCTCCTCCGCCTACTCCATGTTCCTACCATTCCTTCACCCCCCTCTCCTACATCCCTACACACCCCCCTCCTCCTCTCCAAGAACAGAACACCATGCACTGGGCAAACAGATGGCTTGTCCACAGAGATAGGGAGGCTTGTTGGGAGGCAGGTCCACTGAAATCAAATGCTGCTCCTAAATGCTCACTCACACATATACACACACATTCACACACAAACACAAACACACACACACACACACACACAGAAACATACACACATACAGACTGCCATGCGCTCACATCCACACAGAATCATACACATATTCATACTGCCATGCTCTCTCTCTCTCTCACTCTCTTTCTCTCTCTCTCTCTCTCTCTCTCACACACACACACACACACACATCCAATAGAACAAACAATTTCCTGGGCTGTGAGAGAAAACCTCTCATTGTCTACTAGTATTGATTCTATTCAGTCTCACCTCACTACCCCGCCTGTTATCTGCCATCTCTAAGCACATGCTACCATCGGGACTAGGAATGTCATCTCTAATATGATCACTATAAACTACATTACCACTAATGCTGAGCAATGACTCGGGGCATGAAGGTGAATTCGGGTCTAGCTATATTAAAGATCGCATGAAAAAAAGGAGACACAGTGAAGGATGGAAAATCTGAAAAGAAGAGAAGATGCAAACAAAGAATACAGAGGGACAAAGAAAACAAAAGACCAAAGACAAACAAAAGAAAACAGACAGCAGTGCAGCAGGAAATATGCCAGATTCCACACAGAGAGAACATAAGATACTGAGAGGGGTTGGGCGATGGTGTGCTTCTGTGTGCTGCACAGGTTGGCTGGGTGGCGGGGGTGTTGATTTAGACTACAAATATCCATCCTCCCCGTCACCTGTCACCCTCCTTCTCCACCACCTCTCACCCCGCTCAGTGTGTTAGAAGAAAGAGGGCGAAGCTGCTCCCCGGACACTGATCTCAGCTCAGCGTTACATGCATCTCACTCTGATTTGACACGGGTAAACTGATGGAGGAGGAGCGGTACCCGGAGAGCAGCCTCTGCCCTCGGGCTCAGCCAGGCTCTGTGTGCTTACCTCGGGCAAGGTGGAGGGCTCCGGGCCCTCGGGGGCCTCTTCCACTTCCATGTCCAGCCCTTCTGAACGCGGCGGGGGGGCCCCAGCCCACAGACCGCGGGCCTCCAGGGGCCGAGGCTCAGAGGGGTGCAGTGGCGTGGGTGGAGTGGGTGGGCAGTATGCTGATGTTGATGATGGTGGTAGTGGTGGTGATGGTGGAAGAAGAGGAGGAAGAAGAGGAGCAGCAGGAGGAGGAGGAGGAGAGGAGCCAGCCCCCTGTTTGTTATGAATAGTGGCCCCCGTGGCCCCTGGCCGGAGCGTGCTGCAGTAGTTGTTGGAGCGGAGCCCTGAGGAGCACAGGAAACGAGTCTCACCCACCCACTCACGTACAACTGCAACTCTGCTAGCAGCTGGCCACCAGCACACAACGGGAGAGAGTGGGCAGGGGGGCACACAGAGGCTGCCAGTGCTACACTACCAAACACTATGGAGAGGGGGAGGAAGAAAAACTCTGAAGTTTCACTTTCCACCAGCCGAGGGGAAAGGGTTAGGGCTTCTCTTCTCTCTTTCTCTCTCTTTTTCTTTCGCTCCTCTGCTCTCCTTCTCCTTCCACCCACATGCGTGCGCAGAGGATGGCCGTGTGCGTGTTTTTGTGCGAGTGTGTATGCAGTGCGTGAGAGAGTAAAATGCATATAAGGAGAGGGCTTGAGGATCCTCTGTAGTGTGGAGGGAGATTGTTTTGGAGAGGAGCCATCTTGTAGCTGAAGTGAACACTTTCTCTACACGCTGGGTAAAGGATGGCTATATCGACCAGATAAGATTTACCAGCAACATGTAACAAGTTAAGGCACGGTGGATAAGGAATAATTTTCCAATTATTCATAGAGCCTTGAGCCCTCCGCAGCAACAGCATTCACAGAGAGGCTTGTTCTGCTACATTAATATTACATACAGTTGGATGGTGCCGAATATGTGCATATCTTTTTCGTATAGTGCATATTAATCAAAGTATAATGTATTGCGGATTATTCGGGATTGTGTGTGTGTGTGTGTGTGTGTGTGTGAGTGTGTGTGTGCATGCGTGTCTGGGCAGTGTTTCAGGGAATGTCTCCAGAGTTATGCAGTGGGTTAGCCATTCATTGCCCTCCTCTGCACAACGGACAGAATCACACAACCATGAGGCTCGGCTGTGGACGGATTCCTGGAATGTTCAACTACCGCACCCGACACTCCTCACTCCCACTTACCAAACACACATACACACACACACACACACACACACACACACACACACACACACACACACACACAGACACTTAACTCCCCGTTTCTTCCCCACCCCAGGCACTGACAGGAGGAACAACATGAAGAAGGAGGGAGAAATAGAGATAGAGAGGGAAGGGCCGGGCTACAGGTGAGAGGTAGCTCCGCTGCAGCTGATAAACAAATGGTGTTCTGGCAGCGGAGATTGGAGATTCTGGGAAAAGCGCTATCATGGATTATCTATACAGACAGGGTTAAATGGTCTCCCTTCACCCCCCCTTGAAGATTTTTAAAATCCAGCTGTAGTTTCTGTAAACTCCTCTCATTTAACTAGCTTTGGCCTGATACTGCAGTCTTGTCTGGCGAGCTGTAAACAGAGCAAATAGCAGTGGGCTCACTCACCGCGGAGTGACAAGAGTAATGAGAGATAAGAAAAAGAAAGAAAGAGAGAAATAAAAGGTAATAAAATGCATAACTTATACCCGGCAAAAAAAATAATTCCTGTGATCTCCTTTTCACTCGGCAAGCTTTATCCCATCCAGCGCGGGTGAAGAGAGGTTGTATTAGGTTTATAACTTCAGGCAAGGCAATTAAGGTGACTAACCAATTGCTAATAGCTAATCAACTTAGATTTACTAAAGCTGCCCCTTGGCACTAACCTATGGACAGTTTTACTTTATCTCCTCTTATTACTGTGAGAAATATAACGGCGGATCTGGGTTTGTGGCTCAGACTCTGTACTTATATACTGCAGTTCAAACATTCACAGAGAAGTCTGCAAATAATGTTGATAAAATGACTTTGAAAGGAAAATTCCACCGTTAAGTCACACATTTATTCCGCATTTACATTAACCCCTACTGTTTATAATTTCCCTCTCTGTTTACAAGGGGCTGGAGGTCATAAAATTCCCATACGGCGTCTAAATTTCAAATCCAAAAATACTATTGAGTATTGTGCACAAGATCAACAGTGTTATTGTCACATTGACAAATAAATATCAAACCCCCGGAGAGAGTCAATACAGAGGAGTTGGGAGCCACACGATGAGTCAATTTCAAAAGTAGATGTGATGACTAGCTATTGGAGAGAAAGTTCAATAATGTCAGTATGATCCCTTTAACTAATTGGATGTTCTTTACAGGTAGTACGCAGTGGCAGCGCGGACAGGTGCATGGGGAAGGTCCGGCAAAATCCATTGTCTGGCATTGATTGTCTGACGCACAGAGGGATAGCGGGGTCTAATCCCAGTTATCTTAATTGGATTTAGGAGGCTGACTGACATACGGAACCGTTGGACTGTATTTTGGTGTTTTCACATGCCAAGAGGATATTGTCCATGATCCATGCAAAGGAGAACAAAACAGGTTCAACCTGCATTTGGGTCACACTGTGAGGACATGCCAAGGCGACGCAATGTACCTACTGTACTTAAAAAGGTTTGTTTGAATTCCATGTTTTCAAAATGGAGAGTGAAGCTGCATATTTATATATATGTTGCATCTATATATTTTTGTGAAGAAAAAAAAAATTAAAAGTTAAGTGATTGATGCACTCCTAGACAGAGAGAGAGGGAAAGAGAAAGCGAGGGAGAGAAAGAGAGGGATGGAATCGCTGTGTCAAGGCCCTTTTCTGATATTCAGTGGTCTGTCTTGAATTGGGCCAGGTGACCTTGCTCTACCTCCTCTCTGTACAGATCAATACTTTCCCAGGATTTTTAACCAACGCACTTTGATGCTCCACAGCTGAAGTAAAAAGAAGGGGGGAAAGAGACAGGAGTGAGACAAATAGGGAAGAACTGCGAGAGGCGGCCAGAGGAGGAGGGAGTAAGGGAGAGTGTGAGGGATGAGTGTTAAGGAGGGGTGAAGGAGAAATCAAGGGAGGGAGAGAGAGAGAGAGAGAGAGGGATGGTGTGAGGGGGGGAGTAAGGGTGGAACAGGAGGAAAGAAGGACAGGAAGGATGTTAAGGAGGGGTGAAGGAGAAGTAGGCAGGACAACAGGAGGAGGGGAAAAAAAGAGGGGGGACCGGAGGACTGGAGGGACGGAGGGATGGAGGGAGGGAGCAGCAATCTGTCAAACAAGGCAGACTTGTCCTTCTCCGCCCAGTAATCTGAGGTACAGTGTTTGTTTATTTTCAGCCCTCATTTAGAGACAGGGAGAAGGAGGAGGAGAGGGGAAGGGAAAGGGGGGGAGGGAGGGTTGGTTGGCTGGCCATCCCGACAAGCCCATTTCTCTAACCCCATTGTGTGGGGAATTCAAAACTGGGTTTGGCAAACCAAAACCCTCCCTGAGGATTTCTTTGGTGACAACTGAAATACAACTATAAGTCTCATAAAACATGTTTTTTTTTTTTCCCTCTTCTTCCAGAGAGCAAATCATTAACATTCTCTGAATTCTTGAATTCTGCTTTTCATATAGTCAAGGCTGTGTGCGTGTGTGTGCGTGAGTGCATGTGTGTGTATCCGTGGAACAGCCTCTTGTTCCCTTCATTGGAGCTTGTGAGGCTGTCTGTCTGTGCTGTGACAGCGGCTGATTCTCCTCTTTAAGCCAACAGAAACATCTCAATCCCACACACTTAACACTTGCACAAAAGGGGTGATGTGACGTGCGTGTGTTTGCGAGTGCAAGTGTGTGCATGTGTGCACGCGTGCGATTGTGAATGTGTTTTGGTCTATTCAATCTTGGCCCTGTCTTGTCTTTTGTAGGTGAGTGGGGCTAAACTCAAAAGGCATGACGAGGCTTGGAGTTGTACCCTTCCTTTGCTTTTCTTCCTCTCACAAAGACAGGCAGAACTCGGGACAAAAGATCCAATTACTAGCCAGTAAAAGCAAAGAAATACATGAGCACGCGAGGCACACACACACACGCACGCACACACACAAATGTGCCCACGCGGACATGAACTCAAGCAAGCATACACTCACATTCGCAGACGCGCACTGAGATACACAGATGTAGACACAGCGACAGTTAAACACCCTCACTGAAAGGCGAAAATAAATTGAGCACACATAAGTATCCTTTATGAAATTAGAAATTTGTTGGGTCTAAAATAACTATGGGCACTGAGAGGAATATTCAAGCTTTTGTTATGAAAGGGTTTATCAAGCAAAACTGTCAATTGCCACACACACACACACAAAAAAAAAGACTGTTAAAAAATAAATACTAAAACACAGTTTAAATTTTTACAGTGCTAAATTTGTCAGTGTGCTCTCATATTATGAAAAAACTCTCTTTAACATGAAAATATGTGCTCACCTCACTTCTCTTATAGTGTTGGATGCACCTTCAAAACGGGAAGTATTTTAAAAACCAAAACCATGACAATAACTGATGACACCCAAGTGAACAAGGCGGCAAAGAAAACCAGCCTTAAGTAAATAATTTCTGAACACCTGTTGCCGTCAAGTTGCTTCTTCATGGCGCTGCGAAAATGTTGCCGTGGACCCGCTGATGCACACAGAGAGCCTCTCATAAAACCATACAAATATTTTCTCACAACAGCGAAAGCGATCCCAGCAAAATGTTCTCTCACTGAGTCACCGCTGACTAGTCATCACTGGCATCGCAACACAAGCCTGTTACACACTCGAGTGGCAATTCATACACACACGCACACATGCATGCACACATGCGCGCAAATACGTTGGCTGATGAGGCCGCGCGTGTCAACAGTGGTCAAGTCTGTGTGCTTTATGTCGCACAGGTGACCGAATGGAGCGGGTGCTCAAAAATACAATAGTAGATTGTGAGCAGTTTATGTATAACTGAGTCGTGGGTTATCATGAGTTGTGTGGTTGTATGTGTGTGTGTGTGTGTGTAACAATCAGTGTGAGCGCAGTGTTAGTAAACAAGGACTTACGAGACAGGGAGTGTCCTCCTTTGGGCAGGTACTCGTACAGCAGGGGGTTATCATCTCCCATCATCTCAGCCCGCAACGACAACAGGCTGTTCTTACTCATCAGTGCCGCCTTCAGATTGGCCACCGATGCCGGCGTCCCGCCCCCGGCCCCTCCCCCGGCCTCCTCCGATTCGTTGGGGCCCAAGAAGCCGGTCTCTGCGGCCAGAGCCTCTTCCTGCTTGAGGAAGAAGTCGAGGCGTTCTCCGCGGC
This sequence comes from Myripristis murdjan, assembly GCF_902150065.1. Lineage (NCBI taxonomy): Eukaryota > Metazoa > Chordata > Actinopteri > Holocentriformes > Holocentridae > Myripristis > Myripristis murdjan. Next base: position 17,739,623 of record NC_043986.1, on the reverse strand, counting down.
TGTCTGAGCTGTTGGGCTCGGTCACGTCGGCTCCTGACAAAAAAGAAAATGAGACAGAAGACGGGTGAGGCTCCCCTGTCCCTCCAGAAGCATCACTGACTGGCATTATAATGATTTAGCACGGGCAACACAACCCAAGGCAGGGAAATTTCAAGTGGGTGGCAGGGGGGCGATGATTTGAAACGTTTCATATAGCGCTGTTTAAACTTCAGTTGAAGGATTACATGTTCCTCTGTGGGTTGAGGAAATTCTGCCACCCTTGAGCTCATGAAATCCTTTCAAAACCTCCCTGGATAAACTCAAAAAGGCAACGGTGGTCAAGCTAAAAACAAGGCTGCCTTTTTTTTTTATAGTTCCTGAAAAGCTGACATTTCGGAGACTCGAGGCTTTCACCGGCCCGTCAGAGACGACAGTGCAGTCTGAGTGTAAAAAGACCATATTAAAGCTATTCTTTCTTTCAAACCTCTCAGCCGAGTCATCATTTCAACCCCATGTTTTCGGTATCGTCTACCGACACGTCACCGCTCTGATTCATCTCCTTCTTTCTCCTCGACTCCCAAACATACCTCATCATCGCCAGTCAACAAAATACAGAGAGATCAGAGACGGAGAGAGTGAGACACAGAGAAAGGCAGGCACAGACATAAAGTGTGTGTGTGTGTGTGTTGGTGTGTGTGTGTGTGTGTGCGTTTAGCCGTCAGTGTCATTGAAAGCAGAGTGTGTAGAAAAGCTGT